>NC_067149.1:65695376-65945646 GCF_903995435.1 Acomys russatus | reverse complement strand
CTGTCCCCCCCCCCCTTGCCTACCGACCCCCACCTTAATCCTCTGCCTTAAAACCCTTTTTTTTATCCCATCTACTTCTCCGTGGGCCCTTTGATACGTTTTTGGTTGCTTTTGGTGAGGACCAGCATGCTTCGTTAGTGTATTTTAGTTGTAACGGTTCCTAATGGTGCTATTGTAATAGAGCATGTAGCAACAGAGTGGCTGTCTGCTGACAAGGTAGGTCCACGTATCACCCTTTAGGGTCAGGAGGAAAACTTTCTCGATCGGCGTGTGTCTTGTGTGGGCTTAGCGATCGAAATTGTTGTTCCCCCCCCACACATTTTGTCTTACCTCCCTCCCCTTACCCCATGGCCTCCCCGTTCTCCCTTCCGTTCGCTCTCTTGTTTCCCCCCTTGACCTGCCCGGCTCCCTGCCGTCCTGCTCCAGCTCCTCCTCTCCCCTCTCTTGCTGTGTACGTCTTCGTGGGCCGCCTTTTTAGTCTGTCCCCTCTTCGTTCTCCTTGCGGTTCCGCTTCCGTCCGCCTGGCTTGTTTGGTGCGTGGTGGTCGGTCCGGAGCGGGTCCCGATCGAACGATATTAAGTTCCTCAAGGGAAAGGGTGCTACCCACTTTTCCCCTGAAGGACTTGCTCGCAACTGCACCATTCTCCTCTCTGCGTAACCGCTTGCATGACCCACCCCTCAGTCTGTACCTCGATGCCCCCCCCGCCTGACCCGACCGACAGACCACACCAATCACACCACATCGACTCACAATCCCCACACTCCCCACACCACACACCGGCACCAGTTGTCTTGCCCTACATTTGAGCTCTCAGTGGACATACAAATTGTCACATCACGCATTTTATTGTTGATTTCAAGCGGATCAGCTATTGCTCTGCTACATTAATAGTTTTCTTCACTGTTTATCTCTGTACTTGCTACCTCTTTACTAACACCCTATTCCCTGTACCTTCGTAGACCATTTACCGTTTATATCTATTTCTGATTTTTGATTTTTCTTTGTCTTGGGATATTAACGCACGGACTTGTACATGTCAGACAAACACCCAGCTTCCCAACAGCATCCCAAGTCTGTCATCACTTCTATTTAATTTGCTTTCCTAATGGTGTCTGGTTTTTGTCTATTACTTTTACTACAACTTTGAGCATAATTATTTTGATATGTTTTACTTTTTCTTGTAGTCTCCAGTTTAGATACACTCATTTACTCTTACTAGCATAGACACAGTTCTTTGTTTGTTTGTAAGATTTACTTTTACTTTATGTGAGCGGGTTTTTTTTTTTTTTAATATACATATGTAAGTGTGTTGTGTGCATGCCCACAGAGGCCAAAAGAGGGTGCCAGGTCCCCTGGAGCTGGAGTTACAGATGGTTGTTGGCCACCATGTTGGTCCTGGGAACTGATTGCCGGTCCTCTAAAGAGCAGACAGTGCTCTAACCACTGAACCATCTTTCCAAAACACACACACATGTGCACGCACGCGCACACACACACAGAGTTTGTTTTTGAAAATATTTGTAAGTGAAATAATCAACTGTAAAGATTATGTTGGGGGCAGGGGAGAAGAAGGAGAAAAAAAAAAAGAAAAAGAGATGACAATCAATATTTTCTAAACAAGTTTGTATCTGCTCCCTGCATTCAGTGTGTGTGTGTGTATGTGTGTGTGTGTGTGCAGCTGTCTGTCTCTGTGTTTCTGTCTGTCACTCTGCTCTGTGTGTGTCTGTGTCTCTGTTGGTTTCTCTCTGTTTCTCTGTGTCTGTAGAGTTTCTATGCAGACATGATTTCTTTGCACAGATGTCTGTACAGAGGTGAGGTTTCTGGTTGGTTCTGGGGTGAATGGATTTATATTTGTAGTTTCTCTGTCAGTGGGGTTGGAGTGCCTGTGATTCTGCCTTCTGTGTCCTCTGACTTCTCTACCTGCCTGCTTTCTCCTGTGCTTGTCAGTGAGATTGAAACTCTTCTGGCAGCTTAGGGATGGGCTTCTAACACACTCCTGCTAGACCGCTAATCTATTTTTACTTCTAGAATCTGAGACATTCTTTCTTTCTTTCTTTCTTTGATTAGGATGATCCATTTCTCCACCATTTCCCTGTGAGAGGATGAAGGGAGATCCCAGGAAAGTTTAGTTAGTGCATTGTGCACTGAGACCAGATTATTCTGAAAGAAAGGAAAGGGGAAAATTCATAGCCATAGTGTCCAAAGGAATAGCAGAGCTGTGTGTGTGTGTCCTATCTTTTATTATTTAAGAATTTCCTACATTTTTATCATATTAACTCCCTTCCTCAACTCTACCAGAGCAGCCAGCCCCTCTTCCTATTCACACAACTTTGTGTCATCTGTCATCATCATCTTCTTCTCCTTCTCCCTTTCTTCTCCTTCTTTTTTCCTCATTCCTCTTCTCACCCCCCTCGCCCTCTTTTTCTTTTCACCTATCAAATGGTATGTGCTGCCCATATACATTAAAGCGTGCAATCTTCCACTGCAGTGTAGTTGACCTCCTAGGGCCTATACCCTTAAAGAAAGTCTCTTTCTCTTAAGCTATCAGTTGCCAATAGCTCCTTACCTAGGGGTTGGATTTTGTACCTACCTCCCATCTCTGTACTGGGGTTTTTCCAGGCTTGAACATGTGCAGATCTTTTGTCACAAGCTCAGTGAGTTCATATGAACAATTTCCTTGTTATGACCAGAAAACACTGTTTCTTTCTAGTCATATACCACTTCTGGCTTTTTAATTTAAAAATACTATTCTTGGGGATGGGTAAAGGACTCAACAGTTAAAAATAGTGACTGATTTTTCAGAGGACCCAAGGATTGATTCTCAGCACCTACATAGTTGCTTACACGTATCTATAACTCCAGTCCCAGGAGATCTGATGCTCTCTTCTGTCTCTTTAAGCACTACATGCATGGGGCACATAGACATAGTTACAAGTAAACCATCTCTACATATAAAATGAAAATAAAATTATTTTTGATAATTTCATACATATAAATGATAAGTATTAATCCCATTCCCTTCATCCAGTTGCCCCACTTGTCCCTCCCAACTCAATTCCATCCCAACTTCGTGTCCTCTTTATTTTTTAAGGGAACCTACCAAGTCTAACCCATGCACTTATCTGTACACAGGAGTGGGCCATGCCCTGCTGCATGGGCAGCTTACCAGTGGTCACACTCCAAAGAAGGCGCCCCCTTCCCTCAGCAGTTATCAACTATGCTTCTCAGTTATGGCTAGAGTCTAATGCAATCCTCTCCCATTTGTGTTGAAATGTTGGTGAGCTTCATCTTGTGCAAGCCTTGCACATGCAACCACAGATGCTGTGTGTTCGTGAGTGCAGTGCCCATGTCATCTCCAGAAGGCACCATCCCACGGCATTCCCTCCTGCCATTGTGTTACGGAGCAAATGGTGCTCCTAGGGCTGGGTAAGAAGTGAGGTCTACGTCCTCCTACTGTCTGCAGCTTGGTCTTTCTTAGATCCATGGTTGCATCATATTTCTCATAGCTTAAGGAGGCATGCACAAATTTACCAATGGGTTATTTTATAGGAATATGTGTGCATGAGCACTTGTATTTTCTGAAAGATGATTATAACAATCTGAGAATATCAGCAATTTAGTGTACCTACTGTAATGACAGGAACTGATTTTCTTGAGTAGTTGGGTCACTGGATCTTAATAGAGGAGAAAGTTTTTTTTTTTTTTTTAAGAATAAACCATATTGTCCCAGAGAATTTATGTTTCTCACTCCATGTGCCCCTTGATTAACTTGATGGGAAATACTACCAACAATTGACTAACAAAATTTAAATTTTAAACAGTGGTGATAATTATCAATCACTTGCATCGGCGTACCAGACACTGGAATGTATGATCTCGCTTTATGCTTACATGTGTGTACATTTCGATGTCACTGCTCATTTTGTAAGAAGACACTCTGATAAGATCTTAAATCTGCCAAAGATCAAAGGAGGTGTAATGATCAGTGTGACCCCAAACCATGTGCCTTTGCACTGCCTCCTAATAAGGAAATGAGGGGCTTTCTGAAGAGTGAGCAGCCGTTACATAATGATCAGGACAAAGTTGCAGGTAAAGTGCTTCTTGTAAACCTGAAAGGGATTCACCTTGGGCGGTTAGCACTTGGTCAAGCACTGGGAAGCCTGGAAGGCTAGGTCCTGAGTAAGAACTGAGAAATATTCCATGCAGCAAGCACCAAAAACTGGCCCCAGCTGTGGGGAGCCATATCCAGAATGGGTGGAGCCATGACACATGTGGCACTGTGGGTCCAGAGTAGCAATTTTTGGATGTGATTCTGGGGAGGGAGTGTACCCAAATGTATGTATGGCTTCCTAGTCGTAGCCTGTCTGGAAAACCAGCTGCCCATCCCTACTTCTGGATGCCAGGGGCACATGCTGACACCACAGGAGCCAAACCAAGGCTTGACAAAGTATCCAATAAAAATAGCAAAATAGTTAGCACTAGACCAAGTGGCGTGGAGATGGGGTAGGCACACCCTGAATCCACTTCACAGGGTCGATAATGAAAAGACTCATAGGCAGTCTTCCTCTAAGACACGAGCAATTAGGAAAATGAATCTGAGACAGTGAGCAAACACCCTGGAAATAGACTGGGGAAAAGGAATTTCCCTGGGAATTTTCTGGGAAACCTTCGAACCTCCATCGCTGAGGTGGGGTCATTTGACCAGAACAATACTAGTAATAAATCACTCAATGCATATGATTGCCTTTGATCTATGAGACACTTCCTTTTTCGTCCCAATAGAAGTGAAATTTTACTCATAGTAGTTCAAAATACTAATTTAAAAAATGAAGTACATGAAGCATCCAAAGCCAAATTCCAGCCAGTCCTATTGTTAGAACTATGAGTCAGTCCTTATTAAATACTGCATATAGAAAAATGCAAAATATTCGCTAGACATTAGAAATCAGGACAGGTTCATTTCTCCAGGAATTGTATCATCAATTTCTTATTCTCCCCAATGCCCCCACCCCTCCACCCCGACCCCCGTGTTCTGTGTCATTTGTCTAAGCACATTCTTCAGGGAGTAACTGAACCCTTTACAGCTATTTTCCGGGACCAAGACAGTTTGTAGAGTCACGTCCAGTGTGTTGCTGCATCCCACGTGGCCACGGCCTGTGTTTGTGGCTGTGGCCTCTGCTGTGGCATTACCTTCTCAAGTTTCTGGCAAGCGGGGGAGGAGCATGATAGTAATGACAGGAAGGAACAGTTTATGAAGGAACAATCTGCAGGAACTTGGAACTGATGAGGTCTGACAGGGCAGGCTGGGGGCGGGGGGTATACCCTGGAGTTCTCTCTCTCTTTGCCTCTGGTTGTATTTTGTGGCTTCTTGAATGTTGCATAATATAAATCATTTTACCATGAGGAGAGCAATTTTATTCTTGCAAACTGAGAAGATTTTCTTCTCCTTCTTCTTCTTCTTCTTCTTCTTCTTCTTCTTCTTCTTCTTCTTCTTCTTCTTCTTCTTCTTCTTCTTCTTCTTCTTTATTTTTCTTTCCTAGTTGGAGATCTGCATCAATTCTGGCCAAGATAGTACCAGTAAATTTAATATTAAGAAATAGGGTTTCCTAATGCAATCATTCATTTTGCTCTCCAGCTACTATGCACAAACTTTCGGTTTTGTTCTTTATTTTAATGGAATATATTTACACTAACATGTTTATCCTGTACTTAAGCCATGTCCCTGAGCTCTCAGGAGCTTCTAAAAAGAACTAGAATGAATACATTACTCAAATATGTTTAAATACTCACCTGGAAGATTCCAGGCATGGCAGGAGAGGAAAAAATATATTTAATAAAAAATTTCTATTGGCTGAAATGCTGAGGACGGTACAGTAAGCTTAGAGCCTCCTTCCATTCCTGGAAGGGATGGGACTGTGGAAACTAGCCTATTGCCCATGCTTAAGCAGAAGCGGGGGGTGGGGTGAGGGGGGAGTGGTTTTGAGTTTCAGAGTAACTAGAAGAGATGCCCTTGTTTGCATTTTGAGGCAAAATCTCATGTATCTCACACTAGCTTAAAACTCAGTATATAGACAATGATAAATCTGAGTTTCTGATCTTTCTGCTTCCCCGTTGTGAGTGCTAGGACTGCAGGACTATGCCACCATACCCAGTTCACGCAAAGCCTAGTGTTTGTGATCTGTGCTGGCTAGACTTTTGTCAACATGGCACAAGTCAGAATCATCTAAGAAGAGGAAACTTTAATTGAAGAATTTCTTCCCTGAGAGTTTTTTGTAGGCAGGGATGTGATGCACTTTTTCTATTAATGATTGGTGTGGAAGGGTCTGGCCCTACTATAGGCAGTGCCGGCCCTGGGCTGGTGGTCCTAGGTTCTATGGGAAAGCAGGCTGAGCAAGCCATGGGGAGCAAGCCAGTAAGCAGCACTCTTCGATGGCCACTGTTTCAGTTCCTGCCTCCAGGTGCCTGTCTTACCTTCATGATAGACTGCAATCATGGTCAGAATGTATTAGACAAACTTAAGCCCTTTCCTCACCTAGTTGCCTTTATCCTGGCAATAGAAGGCAGCAAACTAGGACAAGCTGAAACCCAGGGTTTCATTCATGGTAAGTAGGCACTCTACTCTATAACTGAGCGACACCCCCAAGAGTGAGGCTTTCTTTGTACAATTGTTCAGTGTTTCCATCTCAGCCCATCTCACCCCACATCAAAGATTAACAATAATTTCTTAGAACCTCACGTGTTCAAAACATCATCACCATAATTTTTTTCCTGCCTTTTCATTGTAGCTGACATTGCTAAGGAGCCACATTTTCTGTTGCAAAGTAAATATACAATAAAATTCAAGCCTAATAATGACAGTGAGCTAGGGCGCATTGAGACTGCTCTTGTGCCGATACCTGTATTCACAGTTCCAAGGGCATTATCCAGGGAAGCTGGTGTTCATAGAAGACAGTTTGTCTACTCACAAGAGCGACGATATCCCAAGATTCTAGGACATATCTGTCAAAAATCAAACTTGCAGGAAAAAAAAAAAAAAAGGAGATTTCTGATTCAGAGCCTCCAGCTTTTGTTTTTAATGTTTTTAATTACTTCTTTTCATTGATGTGTATAACTATGCGCGTGCCTGCTTATCTGTATGCACACTATGGGCATGCAGGGCAGTTGAGAAGAGGTGACTGTTCCCCTGGAACTGGAGTTACAGGAGATTGTGGTTAAATTGCCCAGTGTGGGTGAAAACTCAGGTCTTCTACAAGAGCAACAAGTGCTCTTAACTCACGAGACATCTCCCAGCCTCAAGCACGTGATGCCCATCGCTAGATCCCCCTGTTTTAAGATCTTGCTCTAAACAGAAGTGAGGGTTATGTTTTTTTTTTTACCATGAATCGGAGACTTGCTCAGGAAGCAGCAAAACTAAATGTCTGGACACTCAGCCAGGTGTTGCCCGTCCCTTCTGAAAATGGAGCTTGACGCTGCAATGGGTCCTCTGGACAGGAAGAGGTTGTCCAGTACTGTGAGTAGAGACATCTCTGCAGACCCTGTCCATCTTGGCTCTACTGAAGAGCTCATTCCTCTTGTAATCTTTAGGACTACCATATTTAAAACAGCCCGTGACGCACCAGTGGCCACAGGCCTTACCTTTACATAGTCAGTGAAGAAATAAGAACCAAAACACTAACACGCCCAGCAAAGGCTACTCTGCTAGATCCTGCCAGATCAGTTCCAGCTGTGTAGTGTCTTGGGGGGAAAAAAGATTATGTCTGTATATAATGTAATTATACAAAAAATGACTATGCAAATATTAAATGCTTCAGTTTAAGTAACTGTACAGATATTCTGTGATATGTGGGATACTGTGAAGAACTTTCTTAAACACACTCAATATCTGACCAATTCAGGATATATGTTTTTCACTATATACGCACATATATATGTCTAGACCCTGGAAAAATCTATTTATAATCTCCCACAGTGCCACTCTGATGTTAAAGGCAAACAAATGAAGAATAGTAAAACCACTCCAGCCACTCCTTGGAAAGCTTTGGGAAATGTTATAATGTACTTCACTTGGATTCAGTCCACTCATGGGACTCCTAAGAACAGGAAGACTGTTGACAGGGTGCCTTTATGTTCAGGAATGTGTGAGGTAGTTCAAGGAACATAGTCCCTGCCCTCAAGGATTTCTATACGGCGTCATGTTATCTTCCACTTCTCGTGATTAAAATTAATATTTAAATTAATTGACTTAATGGATTAATTTGAATATTCATAACTTAATTACATTTTGTCAACAGATATCAGCAACTTATGTTTAATAAAATTTACTATTACTGAGTATAATGCAAAGAATATCATTAAAGATTTATGTTCTGTGTCATTATCCCCTATATAATATTACAGGGAAAGCTTTTCAAATATATGTGATCTTTATGAAACATTCCTTATGCATTATTTTAAAATGCTATTCTAAGACAAAAACACCTCAAGTGCCACAAGACCACATCTCTGAAGTATGCATTTCTCTAACACCTGTGCCCACAAACTCCCTCACCCTGTTAGTCTCTCATCAGAGATGGCCAAAAGTTGATAGTGTACCACCTGGGAAATACTTAAACCTGCAAAGCTGATAACTACTTATGCTTTAAATTTAATAATGCATCCAAACTCCAAAAATGGCCAATTTAAAAAACTGAATGGCTCTTTGTAGTTTCTTTGTAAAAAGATTGCACTGTTTCTGAAGGATTGACCTGGAGTTACAGTCATTGGAGGCTCAGATTTTCCACTGCCTAGTAACTGTGGGACTTTTAATGTCTTAAATATATATACATCATGGAGAACAAGAATGTCAGGAGCACAGGGAGGGACGGGAAAGTTGGCAGGAAGCAGCACAGAGCAGCCGGGAACAGCTTTGAGGAACATGTGGGCCTCAAAGAGGGAGGTAAGTCAGGGAAGGTGTTTTAATGCACAAAGACAGCGTGAGAGAAAGGTGACAAGATAGAGGTGAGACCAAGCAAGTTCTGAAGAATGCTCCAAGCTTATTCTAAAGTAGGACTGCTGCCCACGCGAGTTATAATCAGGCTGCTGTGATGCTATTAGTGATATTTTCTCATCATAGGATAAAATACTTGATTGAAGCAACTCTTTGTCCCTTTGTTTTCTTGTTTTTGATTTTTTGAGATAGGGTCTCTACATAATCCCAGATGTTCTGGAACTTGCTGTGTAGACTAGGCTGGCCTCAAGTTTTAAATAGGAACCATTTGTTTCAGTTCACAGTTTAAGAAGATACACCCCACTGAGGAGGAAACACATGGGGGCAGGTGACTGACTGTACTGTGGCAGGTGACTGCACTGTGACAGGTGACTGCACTGTGGCAGGTGACTGACTGTACTGTGGCAGGTGACTGACTGTACTGTGGCAGGTGACTGACTGCACTGTGGCAGGTGACTGACTGCACTGTGGCAGGTGACTAACAGTACTGTGACAGGTGACTGACTGTACCATGACAGGTGACTTGTACTGTGGCAGGTGACTAACTGTACTGTGGCAGGTGACTGACTGCACTGCGGCAGGTGACTGACTGCACTGTGGCAGGTGATTGACTGTACTGTGGCAGGTGACTGGCTGTACTGTAGCAGCTGACTGACTGCACTGTGACAGGTGACTGACTGTACGTGGCAGGTGACTGACTGCACTGTGCCAGGTGAATGACTGTACTGTGGCAGGTACCTGACTGTACTGTGGCAGGTGACTGACTGTACTGTGGCAGGTGACTGACTGCACTGTAACAGGTGACTGACTGTACCGTGACAGGTGACTTGTACTGTGGCAGGTGACTAACTGTACTGTGGCAGGTGACTGCACTGTGGCAGGTGACTGACTGCACTGTGGCAGGTGACTGACTGTATTGTGACAGGTGACTGCACTGTGGCAGGTGACTGACTGTACTGTGACAGGTGACTGCACTGTGGCAGGTGACTGACTGTACTGTGGCAGGTGACTGACTGCACTGTAGTAGGTGACTGACTGTACTGTGGCAGGTGACTGACTGCACTGTGGCAGGTGACTGACTGTACTGTGACAGGTGACTGCACTGTGGCAGGTGACTGACTGTACTGTGGCAGGTGACTGACTGCACTGTAGTAGGTGACTGACTGTACTGTGACAGGTGACTGACTGCACTGTGGCAGGTGACTGACTACTGTGGCAGGTGACTACACTGTAGCAGGTGACTGACTGTACTGTGGCAGGTGACTGACTATACTGTGGCAGGTACCTGACTGTACTGTGGCAGGTGACTGACTGTACTGTGGCAGGTGACTGACTGCACTGTAGCAGGTGACTGACTGTACTGTGACAGGTAACTGACTGCACTGTGGTAGGTGACTGTCTGTACTATGGCAGGAATAGGCAGATGGCACTCTTTACCCACTCAGATCATGGTGGAACAGGAAGAAGAGGACAGACTAGAAGGAGGGCATGCAATACAACATTAAGGCCAGCCAACCCCAAGTAACCTACCTGCTCTGATTTCTGACTGTCTAAACCACAGGGTTTCCTTAACCCACCAAGGTGACCACATCAGAAAAACATGGCCGACTTCACGTGAGGCAGATGTCAGGTCACAGTGACCAATCAATTTCAGTGGTGGGAACGTGATGACCACATCCTCTGCTCTCATCTATCATGACTTGTTCTGTCTCATCTACACAAGGGCAGACTTTGCAGTTTTACTGCTTTGTTGCTGTTTAGGAACTAGTCAAACTACTGTCGCATGCACAAGTCTCCAGGCTGGAGCATAGCTAGGAAGCATTATTGGGCAGAATATTGGCCAGTCTCTGGGAACTCAGAGAGAATGTGCTCAATACTAAGAAAGTACAACCTCCTAGGATTATAAGAACTCTGTCTTGACATCACATCACCACTGAAGCCTATAGATGCTGAGTGCTCACGTGAGTGTCCTCTGGAAGATTCCATGTGTATTTCACAATATTTCTCTGTGTGGTCTAATATCTTTGATAACAGGAAAGTAATCATTTAGGTCCTAAAGACAGCATAAAATTTTAAATTATAAATTTAGTTTAAATCTCATGTTTTCCAAGGAACACGCTCACCCTTCTAAAGCTGTTTCCTGTAATAAAATTCAATGTAAGTAGGTAACAAGGCTGGAGGAAAACAATGCAACACTGGGGCTCATATCATTACTTTCCATGCTGGGGAAAGAGTTGCCTGGCTGCTCCACACTTCTATGCCTCTCTCTGGATGGATTTTACAGTTTATAGTGAATTGGTAGTTTAAAACAATGGTGTAAATAGAAGGCAAATTAAAGATAATGTGTTGCTGACTCTTACAAGAAAAAAGATGTGCCTAAGTATTAAAGAAGGCCACCATGAGCCCAGACATGACAGGATGGCTGTGCCACAACCAACAGTACCTAATTCGGTTTTGAGCGTCATTCCTTTTAGAGAAAAGGACTATTTCTGAGATTTACTTAGTTAGTCTTGGTTTCTTAAGTAGAAGTGTTGTGGATGGAAGTGAACATGTTATCTCCAAGATTTCTGTCCCCACTACACAGTGAAAATTCTGCCTTAGTTACCAATGGCATCAACCTTGCCAACTCAATCAGGACCACCCAACCTTATAGTGACGGTCTCCTTTCAAAGACACTATGACAAAATATACTTCTCTCCTTTCCTTCCTTCCCCCTTCCTTCCTTACCTCTTTTCTTTCTTTCTCACAGCTGACTTCCTTCCATTAAACCTTTGTTGACTTCTGCACTACTCACCTTGAAAGCACCAATGTTCCCCAAGGCATGATCCATGGGTCTCGACCTGCACCGTCTTCCTATGTGATCAGTCAGACTCATAGTTGTAAATACCTCTATCTAGCTAATACTCAATACCTAATTTTTAGTCTTTAATGGAAGATTAATACATCCAACCCTTTATCTGATATCAGCCACCAGGAAGAGAATATGCCCCTCAAAGTCAACATACCAATGATAAACTTCCCACATCCTGACCTACTCCACTTCCTAACAAGATCCTCATCCATTCAGATGGCCAATGCAGAGCGTCAAGTGCAGCCCTGATGGCCCTTCCGGGATCACACAGACACGGTCTGTTCCTCTAATGCAGAATGTGTTCTTCATCGGTTCCCTTCTAACAACCCAAGGCACCTGCTACAGAGTCCGTCTCCCATTACTGACCCCACTTCCTCCACCTCACCCTCCCAGTTCTTTCTTCAAGCCTTTCAAGGGAAAACCACACAATATCCTTTCTTGGACTCATTCTTCACCACAGTCCAAACCCCCAGGGCTTTCTAGCTGTCGTAATAAAACAGCCAGGCAGCCCAAACAAAAAGCAAGATAAGGAGGAAAGCATCATGGAAAGGGATGGTTACAGGATTGTCGACCAGCCCAGCACATAGGAAGTGGATGCACGGCATTCCATCCACACAGGAAGCAGAGAAATAAAACAGGAAGTGAAGCTAGGTTATAAGCTTGTAAAGCCCACCTCAGTGAATACCTCCTCCAGGAAGCCTCCAGCTCCTAATGGTCCCATGACCTTCCGGAACAGCGCCACCAAGTGGGGATCACACATTCAAAACACAACCTGGGTGTTTCTCCTTCAGTGCCTCGCTTCACTAGATATGGACTTTCTCTTAAAGTTCACCGAGTCATTAGATGATTTCTAGATGGTGGGTCGCTTCTCTCAGATGTCCACGTTCTGTTTTGATCTTATCTCTAATCTGCCTCCTCAAAGGCTTTCCTAACCACTTGGTCTACCGGGCTTCCTCCCACTTGATTCTTCCATGTGTTGCTCTTCTCTGTACTCTCAGCACAGCACAGGACCATCTTGTCCATTTATTTACCGATATTTACCATCTCCCTTTCTTCATCATATTCACCAGGAGAGAAGTTAGTAGAATTCTAATTGCTTTACTTATAGCTAATTATTTGTAACTATCTATAGTATGCCTATATACAAAATGTATACATATATGTATCAATCATTATGTATATATGTAATATATAAACACAATTTTTTTAAAGTATAAAACTGCCATACCTCCATTTACAGAGATCAGAGCAGTTAGGATTTTTTATTTTCTATGAGTGTGTATTGAAGATTTAAACTCGTGGGGGTTTTTTTGTTGTTGTTGTTTTGGTTTGGTTTTGTGTTTGTTTTTTTGGAGACAGGTTTTCTTTGTGTAGCCTTGGATGTCTTGGGCTCACTTTGTAGACCAGGCTGGCCTCAGACTCACAGAAATCCTCCTGCCTCTACCTCCCCAAGTGCTGTAAATGCATGTTTTTCTTTCAAAAGGTCACTATCAAACAATATCCTCCTAGCAAGTTAAATAGAATATAGTTATTTTATTTACTATTAATTTAATTATATTTAACATGTGTGATTTTTGTCTCTCAGATTCTTGTAATCCCTGGGTGGGTAAATTTTCATATACTGTTGGGCTTGTGAAGTTGAGTGAAGACTCCAGACCCCTAATGACCCCTTATTTGAAGCTAGCATTTTTGGAGGCCTCATATCAAGTGTCAAACATTCTATTACAACTAACTCCTTCAGCATCTATCAGCTCTACCTTTTGTCCTTTGTTATAGCTCAGAATCCATGGTAAACCTGGCCTGAAGAGTGAAGACCATCCAGAAAATGTGATAATATGAGTCTCTAAGTCCACAAGAAAAGGTGCCAGTGCAGGAATGGTTAACCGTGCAGCAGCAGGACTATACCATATTGGTAGTCCTTTAAATTAAGCAATCCCTTTATCTAAATAAATATCTTGTAATATCTAACAGCTCTATGTGTGCATGAAATATCTCGTTTGCACAACAAGCAGGTGAGGAAGTAGAGCTGGAGGGGCTGCCCAGAGGTTAAGAGTGCTGGCTGCTCTTGCAGAGGACCCGAGATCAGGTCCCAGCACTCGTGTGGCAGCTCACAGCTGCCTGTAAGTGGCTCCAGGAGATCCTGTGCTCGATTCTGACCTTTGTAGCCACCAGCATTCATATGTACACACCCATGTACAATCATACACACATACAGAATACTGAAAACAAAAATAAATCTTAAGACAAAAGATGCAGGAGGATGGGTTATCATAACTGATACGTAATGTCATGTTGTATCAGGCATGTTGACCAGATGGGATTATTGCCTGCTAGGGGGAAAAAAAGAGTAAAGAAGAAAAGATATGGTAAAAGCTCACTGAAAAAATAATTGTAAAAAGAAAAAAAAAATGTCTTAGACAAAGAGCTATAAGCAGCAATGGTGATTGTTAAAAGAGAATATTGTAACGATTGAAACTCAAACATTTTCAAAAACAGATTCATAAGCTTTGATCTGGGATTCCCACAGTCAAAGCATAGGCGTGTATCGCCTTCAAACAGGAACAATGGCCTTGGTGGCAAATAAAATGTTCAGAATTTAGTTAGGGATTTGAAAGTATGCTATTATTAAGCTGATGAATTTTTTTCTTCATAAAATAAAATTATGCACAGCTCAGAAAAAAACCTAAAGGGCTATATCTTAATAATTGCAAATCCCAATAGCAGCAAATGCATTATGGACTATTAAAAACATATTCATGTATTCTAAGTTATATTAATAAAACATATTATAAAGATGTAAAACAATGATGGCTTTAAAGATAAAACTTTAATATACACAATAATATTCACCTAGTACAATCTACTTTTTTTACTGATGACAGTACCAGTGGCAATTCAATGAAGCCAACCCTAACACAGAAAATGAGGGACATTCAGTACTATTTTTGTACCTTCACTAATTTATTTCAGTGGCTAAGCCATGTCTTTTAAGAATATGTTAAGCATTAAGTTAGCTCTTTTGAAATACTACAAAGTATTATAAAATACTGAGGTAGAATTTTGAGACGGTAGCTAGTGGATTATTAAATACTTCTAGCTCTTGACACAAAATATGACCCCAATTCAGCAGACCTGGAGTCTGAGCTTGCGTTGTCTTCCCAGGAGCTGATGCAGTGGCTTGGCCTTTCTTTAGTGTGGTCATAAGAACACAGAGGTCAGGATGAGTCTACCTAGGATCTGTTTTTATCCAGTGCTGAGCACCAAACCCCAAACCTTGCACCTGTGCGGCTAGACCCCGTGGTACATGCCCTTCCCAGATTTAGATAACATCTTAACACCTCAAAATTAGGTCATTCACAGTCAAGAATAGAAACCATAGAGAAATCCACTTTGACAGACTCCCTCGCTGACTGAGTTTCTTCCTGTTTGGTCCTATGTATTTGTATGAAGAGCTTTATATTCAGAAGCTTAGTGAGTTGACAAGCATAAGGACACAATCAACGCTACGCCCACGTAGCATCAAGTCTGCTCCTCTTTA
This sequence comes from Acomys russatus, assembly GCF_903995435.1. NCBI lineage: Eukaryota > Metazoa > Chordata > Mammalia > Rodentia > Muridae > Acomys > Acomys russatus. The sequence continues at coordinate 65,930,270 of NC_067149.1, read as the reverse complement.
CATTGCTGTGGCTAGGAAGGCGGTTCAGGGAGGAAAGACACTTGCCGATCTATAGACCAGGTAGAAGTTGGGTATTAGCAGGGTGAAAGGTCTTTGGGGATGGACTCTTCCCTCATTTTAGCAGCGTGTAGAACCAAGAGGGGGAGTTGTGACTGATCAGACCGATGGGAGGGCCTGGAGTCTAAGCCCTGCGGGGGGGATGACATCCTGAGTAGCCCAGGAGGTCTTGATGTATTAACACACGATTCTGGGAGTCCTACACCTTACCAGAGTAATGCTCAACAAGAGACTTTCTGAGAAAGAGCAAGGAAATGCCATCAGCCCTCCTGTAAGAGTCGATCCAAAAGTGTCTACCCGTCAATCACCTGGTCAGAACAAAGTCCTTCAGGAAAAGCTCTAGAGGCATGAGAAGTGGTGGGCATACAGCTTTCCTAAAATGCAAATTGGCAGTGTTCTCTTTGGCCAGGTCCACCCTCACCTCTTCAGAGTATGTCCTCCCCCGCTCTCTAATAAGCCTATTTGCTGTCTATACCATGCTCTGTGTGCCTCTGAATTCTTTGCACATAGGGCACAAGGGCTGGGGAGTACAGAACAGGACCCGGTGAGAGTGGCATTTGCACAGCAGCAGCCTTCACAAAACGTGATCATAAGTCGCCTAACTTTAAGGCAGCTCTTTTCTGACTACAACAGAAGGGAGGTGGAATTAAACAAATTAGCTTAAGACTCAAAAATGCCAAGGGCCCTATTAGGTTTAAAAAACTAATAGGGTATGTAGTTACACTGCAAGTGCATGCAACGTCTCTTGAAGGGAGGAAGTGCAGAAAGAAATTAGCTGTACAATCTGCTGTAGCACGACCATGCCGAGCCCGCTTGATCCATAAAAGCTGACTGACAAGCCGATCTCGTACCAAATGAAGCAGCTTTAAAAGAGGGCTTCAGATGGAAAGACAACAGGGTTACTGAGGAGCAGACATTACTTTTTATATCACCAAAGCGATCCGTGCCATCTAAACAGAATAAATGAAAACCCAAAGCACAACCACCCCACCCACGTGCATGGATCGTAGGCGTGCGGCGGCGGCGGCGGCAGGGAGCCCCTCGGAAGAGCCTTCAATATTAAGTACAAACTTGGTGGTTCCGTGTGACTTTATACCCTTCGTCATTCTCTCTTTATGACTCTGGCTTCGATAGTCTAGCCTCTCCTTTTATCTCTTTAAAAGAATATAGTGTACTCAGGGTTCCCATGATTCCATGGGCGCCTAACTGAAAGCGTAATCAGCGGCAGTTGCTTTGAGCAACCGTGGGATGTGCTGAAGTGATGGAAACAGCTAAAATACAACCAACCTCCCAGAGGACCCAAAAGGAATGAAAGGCTACTTGATTCTCTCGAATATACAGTCCTTTACTGTTAAATGAGTATTTTTTTCTTTTTAGTAAAATAGCGGCACATGATATTTTTTCTCATAAACGTGTTTCCAAATTCCATTTTTTTTTTTTTTTAACTAGAGAAATCACAAAATGGGAGGCATCTGGAGATCTGTTTTCGTTGCTAAGGGAATCAGAGATTATAACATAGACACCTCACAATCATAGGCCAATATAACAAACATATGGTTGGTAAGGATTTATGAATGCTGCCCACGCCTCAACTCCTCCAGAGGCGCCTGTAGCATGGTCCACACCCACCTCTGGCCAGGAAACGCCCTTGGTAAGACGTCACAGGCTGGGTGGCGTCCTCGAACCTCCTGGGCAGTTCTCCATCCTAAGAAACTTCTCCCACGAGGGACCGGGCAACTGTCATGGAGTGCATGAGTGACGGGAAGTTTCCATTCTGCTGTGTAAGGGTTACTCATCTCTTAGTAATTGACTGGATGGTTTAAATAAGCTGCCACCAATTGTATATATTCCTCACACGGCTGTTGAAACACAGTCTACCCAAATTCCCCCTTTTTGTGTATATGTGTGGTAAATAGGGATTAAACCCATGAGCTCATGTGTGTGAGGCATATGATTTACCACTGAGCCATATCTCAGCCTCAACTCATTTTTAACAGTCACAACAACAGCTAAGGCTCCTTCAACACCTAAAACTAAATAGTTATCGTGGCACTCTTCATTTTGCAGATGAGAAACCAAATACAGAGAGGTGGGATTCCTTTCTAAAGTCCTGTCTTTTATCTCATCGTGCATGAGCTGGGATTTGAACCCACATACATTTCATCCTGAAATGCCCATTTTTATTCACTGTTACAACGTTGGAAGAAAGCAATGGTGGTGGATTTGATCAAGACACATCATGTGCCCCTACCCAGATCCAGCCAACGGTCAGAACATTCTCTACAGTTGACTGGAGAGTGGGATATGACTTTCTCACGTACTCTGGTGCCTCACATTTGACCATGTCCCCTGGAGGGGGAGACCTGGTGGCACTCAGAGGAAGGATAGCAGGTTGCCAAGAAGAGACTTGATACCCTATGAGCATATACAGGGGGAGGTAATCCCCCTCAGTCACAGTCATAGGGGAGGGGAGTAAGGGGAAAATGGGAGGGAGGGAAGAATGGGAGGATACAAGGGATGGGATAACCATTGAGATGTAACAAGAATAAATTAATTTAAAATTTTTTAAAAAATACATCACATACATGATGAATATAAATAATAAAATATAATTCTTAAAGAAAGTTTTAAAGGAGGGAGTAAGTTGGAGAGATAGCTCAGCAGTCATTAATAACCATTCTTTTGTAACTACAGTTTTAGGGGGGACTCAATTCCCTCTTATGGCCTCTGCAGACAGCAAGCACCCACAATGCATCTTGTTCTCAACTCTTCACAGCCAAACGCCCTCTGCACCCCCACCCCCTACCCGACTGCTGTGCTTGCAGTCTTCTGAACTGAGCCTGAAGGGAGAGACTTCCCTTTAGCTGCCAAGGCTTTCTCCCACCCTCACAGTGTCACGTTCCCCTCCCATCTCTGTACCCAAGACGCACTGCCGTCTATGAGACTGGCAGAAAAAAGAGGGCCTGTGCTTTCCTAGGCCTTCAGTTCTTTTTCTGCTTGTCCCACACCATGCATACAGGTTCCTGTTAAATCTGATCGGTTTGCCAGAACTATTTTCCTACTGCATAAGAATGACCTGATGAAAAATAAATAAATAAATAAATACATAAATAAATAAATACATAAAATAAAAAGAATGACCTGATGTGCCTTTTGCCCCGTGAGCTTACTTAAATATATTGGTCACTTCGTTTTGTTGCAGAGGTACTCCTGGCATCTACTGGAAGACATTTTAATAAAATAATGATATTAGAACTTTGAACTCCAGCCTTGGAGTTCAGGCGCATACCTATAATCCCAGCATTCGGGAGGCAGAGGCAAGCATATCTCTGTGAGTTTGAGGCCAGCCTAGCAGGGCAGCCAAAAATACACAGAGAAACCCTGTCTCAGGAGGAAAAAAAATAACTTTGAACTCCAATTCAACATGTTTTTACCTGATAGCTTACCTGTGGATTTATACTTACCTTCTCCTTTCAAAAAGACTTTTTTTAAAAACACACAAAAACTACTTTTAAATTCTGGGTAATTGGTGCTGGTGAAAGTTACTAGCTTCCACTAAGAAGAACAGTTAGGCACATGCATCCCCAGCCATGCAGTTTGCTGTTGAGTATCTGACCTTGGAGCCTCAGGACAGCAATGAGCATGAGAGATGGCCTCCAACTGTGAGGGACTTAGCTTCCTTTGGGTATCTCTCAGGGTTAAAGGAAAAACTCTGAATGCAGCTCTTTGCGTGTGGAGATGTCCTGTCTGTCATTCTGGGCCTGCATGGGCACCCCGGAGGTTTGAGAACACTCAGTCATCTGCACTTTGGGTGAGGCGTGGATGCACGTAGGGCGTGGTTAGTTCCCGATCACCATTGGTCTTGCCAACCGCCCAGCATGAGCTCTCATCATGTGTGTCATACTGTACTTAATCCTGGGCCCCTTGCTGCAATTACAGTAAATCTCACACTCCTAAGTGGCCTGCCACATCCCTGTATGCTCTGCTCTTTCCCGTCCCACCCAACTTTCCAGCCTCCTTTCAAACAACCCAGGCCTTGCGCATGCGCACTTCTCCCCAGCCATCTCTCTTAAAATGGGAAGTTCATTCCGTGTTAGGGTTAGGATTAGAGCGAAGCATCTGTTGTCCCTGAGCACCTTGGCTCCTTTTTCTTCCTATGTTTGCAGGGCTGGTGGGAATTCTTACATCTACCAGGTCTGCTTGTTAAATGGTTTGTTATGAAGACAGATTTGACCCATTGAGCCAGCCATGGACCCTGCGTGCCACTGCTGGGACTTCTCTGTAATGACAAGACAGACTCCACTGTTCTTTGCAGTGCTTGCCACCCTGCATGTACCTGTTAATTGGCTTTGTCCCCTGTGATAGCCCCTCCCTTCCCATATGGCTGGCCCTCCCTTTCATCCCCTCTGCTTTCTGGAGCCTCTGCTATGTCTCTTCTTCTATTGCAGCGTCTCCCCAGGGTGTCCATCTTCTATTCCTCCCTCGAGTTCATCAAGGGGAGCCCCCTAAAAGTCAGTTCATAGTGAGAATCTTTGAGACATCTGATGTTGGCTCTTCTCACCTCTAAAACAAAGAGGCATTGTGTATGTTTCAAAGATCCTCTGATTTAAGAGAATCTTTTCTTTAAAAACAACCTTTATGGTTCTTAAGAGCAAACTATAATCCCCTTTAGATCGGGAATTAAAGTACTTCTCTTGAGGCAATTAAATTTCAAGGTTTAAGAAAAGAAAAACAATAATAATAATGGTGGTGGTTACCACACAAAACGGCAAACTTCTCAGTTATTGGAGGTTAGGGTCCTGCCAACAGGGCACTGTGGAGGGGAGAGCCCACACAGGCAACTGGTGGACTGCCTTGGCCAAGTCCTCTGTGGAGCCCTACCCCTGCCCCCAAAACCAGCAAACCTGCTCAAGGGATGAGAAGCCTGGAGTGGACAGAGCTGCATGCCCAACTCCAACCTGGGCTGTTAAGGCTACTTTTGATAATCCTCTCCAGCAGCCCCCAGGCAGAAACTTCAAAAGATCACATCAAAGGGCTCAGGCACAGCTGAGGGAGCCCTGCAAACCTGGTGACTGCTTTTCTCCTCAGGCTCAGCAACAAACACAAGTCTCCAGGCCTTCCCGCAAGGAGGGGAGCGATTGTTTTAAAATTTCTAGGCTGGCATTCCTGAGGAAGGAGAAAACACACACACACACACACACACACACACACACTGGGGGGGGGGGGGAGAAAGAGAGAGAGAAGAGAGAAGAGAGAGAGAAAGCAATTAAGCAGCTCCTTCGAATCATACATTTCTGAGAACTAAAGGGCTGTACTAACAAATTATAAGGAGAAAATACACACTCATGGGAGCAGAGTTTGACCTAGGCTTTAAAATGCAAATGACAGAAGCCAGGAAGGACAGAGTGAGCATGTGCCTTCTTGCTGACAGGAGAGACAGGCAATTAATGAAACTCCGGGCCACAGTATCAGCTGCCTGCTGACTTTTGCAATTGAATTAAAATGATCATAAGAATAATACAAGAGCTTGCCCTTGTCCTCTTGTCTATGTGTTTATTTAATTTTCTGTCCAACTGACTCTCAAATAAATTGGAAACAGCTGCCTTTTTTTTTTTTTTTTTTTTAATTCAGTAGCTCCATTACCCCCTTGTGACATCATTCTGGGCACGAACACTAACAATAGGTCATTATGTAGCAATTACTTTATTGATTTATGGAAGTTTTTAAGCTCCATCAGGAATATGCACATTCAAGGGGGAAAAAGAACCACTGCTATACTCCAGCTAAGGAGGAAACCAAAACTACAGTGGCTGGCATAGTGTTGCTCAGACGGGGCCTTCCTTACAAAAGGAAATATGGGAATAATTTGTTTGGGTTTTCTTTGCATGAAACAGAAATGGGGAAAGTCTATAAAGTTATAGTCCCCGTAATTTCATGAGGTAACTAAGTAAACAGATGACCAAAGTGCAGCTGTTGTGTAATGGGGGGTTTCATGACTAACAGAAATTGCTTGAAACAAATTAACAGTGTTCAAACCCGCATGGTTAAGGAAGGTTCTGAGCTTGCAAATAACATTTCAAAGGTAGCAAGGCATGAAAAACGAGCTTTCATTTTCCCATTCAAATGGCCACTGACAAACTCTGCATTTAGACTCCATGCCTGCTCCGCATCACTCAGCGGACCATACTTTTAACTGCCTGTCGGTTGTTAAGCTTAGTGTGCAGTCCCCCATATAAACAAACATTTCTCCTTTTGTAAATAGCTGCCTTCGTTTCCTATTCCTCTGCTTTGCTGGACTTGCATCTAGAGATTTTGAATAAAGAAATATGTGTCCTCTAGCACTAAACAAACAGGAGGATTTTAACCCAAGCAACAGTGGGTAACTGCATTTGGAGGGAAATAGCTAAGAGGGAAATTTGCTCTTTTCTGGAATTTGTACCAAAGATTTTGCTCTTTAATACTGTAGTTTCTCTGTCGATCTGCAGGGCATCCTAAACCCCAGAAGGACAGCTGCATAGGGCCATCCCCAACTGCAGCCTAAATGACACCTGGGGCTACACTTGCTGTGACACACTTGGGCTTCCCTTGTGGATTGTTCCAGCTCTGATAGTGAACAGGACGGCTAAGGCAACACAGTAGAAAATAGTCCTGCTCGGGAAGTCTGGGTTTCATATGTGTGTGTGTGTGTGTGTGTGTGTGTGTGTGTGTGTGTACGCGTGCGTATGCGCGTGTGTGTGTGTGTATGCGCGTGCGTGCGTGTGTGTGTGTGTGTGTGTGCGCGCGCGCGTGCACGTGTGTGTGTGTGTAGGTAAAACACATTTCAGCCTTTTTCTCAGCCTTTTATGATCATCCATAACTACGAAGAAAAATTGGTTTTATCGTAGGTATCTTTTTGTTGTGTGGTTTGTGTGTGCTCACATGTGTCTATATGTGAGCATATGCACGCATGTGTGTAGATGTGCATGTAGAGGTCAGAGGAAAACCTTCAATATCCTACTTTTGTGGAGGACCCAAATTTTTTCCCAGCACATACATGGTGCCTCACAACAGCCAGGGATCCAATGTCCTTTTTGGGCCTCTGCAAACACACACACACACACACACACACACACACACACACACACACACACTTAAAAACAAAACACAGCAAAGTTAATTTATCTCAAAAGTAGTACTTTTAAGCTACAAAGATCAGGGGAGTACAGAGTAATGGAGACCTTCTCTTTGAGATGGCCTAACTCTCTGACATCTTTTTGAAGGAGGTAAGTCTGGAACTGGGTCTTTCAGAAGGTTGCGGCTATGGCATGGTGGAAACAACAGGAAGAAGACACTGACAAAGAGGTGGTCAGGGCCCGGGGGAAACTGCATTGGACTGTATACACAGGGTGCAGTGACTATAACAGAAGGCTATGAAGTAGACAAGGCGGCCTATAGTAGTTTATCTATTGGAGGAAATGCGTAATTAAAATCCACGCCTGCAGAGGCTGCTTTGTTGGGTGTGTGGGGAGAAGACTGGGAAACAGAAAAGCTAGAGACTGACAATACCCTCAAGATAGTCAACTCGGTCAAGGAATGAAGAGGCAACACTTTGCCACAAGCTGCTGATCATGGGAAGGGACTCAAATCCAACAAACCCAAGCAAGCAAGAGTGAATAGTTTATGAGAGCTGATTCGATACAAGCAGCCAAAGAAGATAGCGGAAGCAGTCAAAAACCACCAGATGCATGTCCAAGGGAATTAACTGGACAGTTGAGTCACTGGGAAAGAAACACAGAGGGAGAAAGATGTTTATTTCAATGAATTCAAGATCTACATATGCCCCTGGATGTGGAGCCAAATGGAAGCATCTGGTTAATACCTGGATATAGAAGGTTCCTGGAAGCACAGGGTTTGAGAATCATGCTTTCATTCAGCAAATATTTATCAAATATTCATCAAATATCACTTCTGAGCCCATGTTATGTGATTAGAGCCCAAGATAAAGGGATCAAAGAAACATAATCCCTACCCTACAAATATTATTTTTATTGTACAAGACACAAAACTATCTAGTTGGTTTTGGTATCTTTTAATCAGAACAATAAAGTATTTTGTGGCTTGAATGTAATATGTACCCCTTTGGTTCATGTGGGACCCAGATGGGGTGCTGTTTGGAAACACTGTAGGAATGGAGCCTCGCTACAGAAGGTGGCTTACTGTGAGTGCACTTGGAGTTTTATAAGGAACACCTCCTTTCCTGTCCACTCTCTGCTTTCTGTCAGTAGCCAGAATATGTCCAGCCAGTTTCTGTGTCCTAAACTGTAGGCTAGAATGAAGGCTTCCTCCTGTGAATTGTTTGTTGCCAGAGCAGCACACAGAACTAAATGCAGAGAACTGAGATGAGAAATGGGACCCTTTGTGTGAGAAACTTGACCACATGATTCCTGAAAAGACCATGTCTTCATGTACTTGTAGAAAAAAGTTAAGATTCTTTAAAACACAACTTATTTTTATTTCATGTATATCAATGTTTGCCTGCATGTATTCATGTGCACCATATACATGCCTGATTTCCACAAAGGCCAGAAGAGGGTACCAGATTTCCTGAAATATGGTTATAGACAGCTCTGGGTCACCATGTGGGGGTTGGGAACTAACCCTAGTCCCTCTGCAAGAGCAGCCAGTGTTCTTGTCCACTGTGTCATTTCCCTGGCCCCAAAGAAAATGGAAACTTGAATGGTTTTTAATGTTGCAATAGAATACATCAAGCCTATAGGAATAAATGCAGGGTTCCTACCAGGTAAACACAGAAGGTGTATACTGCTTTGCCATTACAGGAGGTGCCATGGTCAGATCATTTTCAAAGCATTTCTTCTCGAGTTGACCTACAGAATGGACACAGTCACAGTAGAAATCCCAATGAGATTTTTGTGAAAACCACTAAACTGTTCCCACATTTACAGGACAATGGGAATAAATGATCCAGGCAATGACAGCCATTTTTGAAGAACAAATCTTTCCCTGGTGGATTTCAACATTTTGGGAAGCGTACAAGACGAAAACAATGTCACAAAATCGAACTCGGTAGAAGATCCACACATACACAGTAAACTGGGGGTGGTAAGGTGCATTATGCATCGTGTTGTTTTATCAGTATTCCACTGCTGTGGAGAGGCACCGTGCTCAGTGCAACTCTTACAAAGAAACCACCGGGGGGCTGGTGGCAGCTTCAGAAGATGAGGCTATGGTCATCATGGCAGGAAACAGACAGACATAGAACCGGAAGCAGCAGCTGAGAGCTTTATCTCCTGACAGAAAGCGGGGGAGGTGGGGGGACAGGGAGAGACTGGGTCTGGCATGAGCTTTTGAAACCTTGGAGCCCACTCACCTTCCTCAAGAAGGCCACACCTCCTAATCCTTCCCCAAAAAGGTCAGTATCTGAGGACCAAGAATTCAACCATATGAACCTATGGCCACTCTCATCCAGACCAGCACAGACATCTCTAGGTGAGAGAGCTTCCCTACTTCACAGAAAACTTAATTCAAGATACTATGTAATAGGTCTAAATTTCAAAGGAAAGGCAAAAATTCATAAAGAGAACATAAACAAAAGTCCATACAAAGTCCTCAAATGATGCCTTGGAGCCCAGGCCGCTATATGAAAGATTCAAGTTTCACGCTATTAAAGTGTGTTCTGGGTTGGGGAAACAACAGCTCAGTGGTTAAGAGTGCTTAATCATCTTCCACCAGATCAAACTTGCTCCCCAGAACCCATGACCAGTGTCTCACAACCCCCTGTAACACCGGCTCCAGGGAATCTCACACCCCTATATAGCCTTCTGGGGCACTTTCATTCCCATGCATATACCTATAGACACACAAATATACACTTAATTAAAATGAAAGTTTTTTTTTTAAATCAATAAACGTAATATATTCAGCAAAGCACTCACACAAAATATAAACGTTTTAAACGAGGATTTTATTCATGTGGGTATGGGTACAAGTGCTGGTGCCCTTGGAGAGCAGAAGTGTCGGATGCCCTAGAGATGGGGTTAAGAGGTTGTAAGCTTGCTTACGCGGGTGCTGGGAATCAAACCTGGGTCCTCCGCAGAGGCAACACATGCTCTTAGATGCTGATTTATCTCTCTAGCCTTAAAACATGGAAAAGTTTATATATATATATATATAATATATATATTATATATATATTGAATAAATGTGTCTGAAATTAAAACAGTCTTGAAAAGATACATCAGAACAGACCGCCAACTGGCCTCAAAACCTGTGCGACAGGCTCAGTATTGCTATTACTTAAGGAAGTCCACGTTGAAGCAAATCTAGGCATGACTCCGTGGCTCTGTGGCAACTGAAATAAAGGCTGGCAGTACCATGTGGTTGTGAGAGAAGCTCTCGTACTGGCCAATGAGACATTGAATTGCTGTACCCACTTTAAGGTTTTCTTGGCGCTGTCTACAGTACCAAACATATTCATACCCTATGACTCAGAAACTCCATTCCTAAAGATGTGCCTCGCTGAGGCTGGTGCTCACGTCTGCAGAAGTCCAGAATGCCCCCAAGAGCAAGAGGCTCGGATCCGCCTACATGCTCAGCAGCAGTAGGTGTGATGTGTGATGGTGGTATGTTTTTACAGTGAACTAATACATTGTGAGCACTGATGAGACACACTGCTGGAGCGCACAAGGCAATGAGTCCGTTTCTAAGGCATAACTTCCAGAAAAAGGAAATTAGAGACAATAAAGTCATGCTGTTCATTTCTATATAGGAAGCTTTAAACACCCAAGGGCGCTTCTTTCCTTCTTTCTTTCTTTCTTTTCTTTTTCTTTTCTTTTCTTTCTGTCTTTCGTTTCTTTCCTTTCTTTCTGTATTTCTCTTTTCTTTCTTTTTGTCGTTCTTTCTCTTTTTTTGTTTTTTTTTTTTTTCTTTTTTTTTTCTTCTTTCTTTCTTTTGTTTTCTTTTCTTTCTTTCTTTCTTTCTTTCCTTCTATATTTCATTCTTTCTTCTTTTGAGACAGAGTTTCTCTGCATAGCCTTGGCTGTTCTGGACTTGCTTTGTAGACAAGGCTGGCCTCAAACTCTTAAAAGTTTGCCTGCCTCTGCCTGTTTAAGTGCTGGGGTTACAGGTGTGCACCACCACACTGGCAAGGGTGGCCCTTTCAACAAGTGGTGCTAAAACAACTGGGTACTCAGATTTTAAAAAAGATTAATTGGATCCAAACTTCACATTATATTAAAATTTAATCCAAAATAGAATATTGCACATACAGACATAAAAACATCACAAAACATAAAACACAGAAGGAAGTCTTTCTGACTGAAGATGAGGCAAAGACACCACTGGTATGTCATCAAAATAAAATGTGAAAGAGAAAAACACACCAAAACACACACATCAATATGTGTAAGAGAAAAATACACATCAAAATTATAAGCTGAGATCCTCTAAAGATATTAAATATTTAAAAACAGCTGGGAAGCCACAAATTTAAAGACAATACTTGCAAAGAGTATGTCTGATGAAGTTTTTGTATCCAAAATACATAAGGAACCTTCAACTCAACAAGTGAAAAAAGCATAAAACTAAATGAAGGGTCTAAACAAACATTTCACATAGCAAAATGTGCACAGAATATAAGCACATGAAAAGACACTGCTAATATTAGTCATTGGAAAAGCAAGTAAAAGCCAGTGTTATAAAAATGGCTCCTACTTATAAAAATGGCTAAAAGTAAAAATGCCAAGGGATGACAAAGGGAACTGGAGAAAGAGGGTCTTTCATATGCTGGTTGGTAACATTCCATATTTCCTCGGAGGCCCAGATGTGGCCAGACAGGAAGCTTGTGCTTCTCCCTCAGGAAGGAGAAGCTTTTTGGATTCTAGACAGAAAAGGCTGAAACACAGGTCAAAGGTTCCGCCTCTCCCAAGGACACTGGTGTCCAGATCCAAGAAGGGTGGAAGGTAAAGCAATTCAATTATCATCCATATGTTTATTAAATCTGTGCACAGAGAATGTGGAAAGGAAAATTAGACACTGCATGATGGATCTGTTCCCTGTCTTGATTGGGTCAATGTTTTTATAGCTATACACCTGTCCCAACTTAGAGAATTGTTGTCTGTGACATGGGCCATCTAGTCTGTATTAGTGATGCCCTTTTAAGCCTGTCAAAGGGGATAAAATGAATTCATATTGTAACAATTCTTCAAAGGGACATAAAGGACACCTACACATAGCCTCACATGGGTACACACACATAGCATATTCATGGACACACACATTCACAGACATACACACAGAGACACAAGAAAGATCAGGGGTAGAACTGAGCACAGACTAAGGAAGGTCTAGGAGTGAAGGCATAAGAAGGAACGCATGTCCAGGAGCTATTGGAGTTACTTAAAGTATTGGAGTAAGTCGGTCAAAGAGGATAAGAAGTGGAAACATTCAACACAGTCACAAAAGACACCCATTAATTTTGGAAATACAAAGTGCAGGATTTGTCACCTGTGAATGCCACAGGTCAAAGGATGTTTTAGGTGCTGCTAAATCGCAGGGACCAATGGAAAGTACAGACGCTGGTGCCTTGTTTCCTTCCACTTAAAGTGACTTCCAGTGCAAGCGAAGGGGCGCAGTGTTGTGTCTAGGAGCCATGTTTGTATGTGCTGAGGGGTGACTTCTGAGCCAGAGAACGTGAAGGAAAAAGAGGGGACAGGGGCTAGACACAGACACATCAAGGGCGAAAGGGTCCTGAGAAGAGATTCTGAAGATATTCTGAAATCAAAAGCACAAAGCGAATAGTAGAGCGGTTGTGGTTGAAAGCAACTGGTCTGTATTAGAGGAAAGCACCGGGAGCTTCTAGTGTGGGCGCTAGACAGCAGAACCTCATCAGTGAGCCACGCCACGGCACTGGGTGACTTGCCCTCTGACTTCCCTCCAGCCCCATCGCCAACAGATCCTGGTGAAGACACAGGTGCAAAGGAGACAATGGCTGCCAAAGGGAGAATGAAGAATCGTGGAAAGCTGTTCCACTATTGCGTACGCTTCCTTCTTGGATGCCTTCCAATCTAAGCCACAGGCCTGCCTGTGATGGATGAAGTGAGAGAACATTACTTGAGGCTGTAAGACTGGCGAGGCTAAAGAGTCATCACCATGTTGATTAAAGAGATTCCGTGGTGACCTGCTCCAGAGGCAGAGATCCGTATGTAAACATCACCTGGCTGCAACTCAAATCCCAATATTCCAGTCTCAGAACTGTGATTAAGTACCAATATTATACACACATTAGCATATATTACATATGCAAATATATATGCTTATCAACTCTGCTTCTAAGTCTAGTACTCCCTTTACTATAAAATGAAGACCTCCCACCCCCACCCCCAAAAATGAAGGTGGTGGTGGATAAAAAGTGAAGAAAAAGGAAAAACATTATGCTTGAGCGAGCAAAGCTCCCAAGATGCTCTCTGGTCCCATAATAAAAGTGAACCTACCTCTTGCATAGTCCTTGACCCTTGACCCTGAGCTGATGATGTGACTCTTTTTTTTTTTTTTTTTTTTTTTGACCAATGAATAATGACAGCAATGCACCCCTAATAGGGCTAGGCCATAGGAAGCTTTGTGGTTTTCACGTGCTTCTCTTAAAACTCACTCCTTTGACAAGAGCACTCCCCTTAGAATCCAGCCTGCACATGAGAGCCCCAGGACAGAGCTGTCGCCTGATCTCCCAGACAGCAAGCAGCCCACGTGAACTGCCAGCAACCTGAGTGAGCCAGTGCAGAAACTCTGGTCTAGTCTCTCCTCCATAGCACATCAAGAGCCGCCATCAAGTACAGCAGAGTGCTCAGCTGAGCGCAGTTAGCCCAGGCACTGTGTTCAATAGCAAAATAATCACGGCTTAAGCCAATGAGATTCTACAGTTTGGTTTCATAAGATTAAACAAAATAACTTCTTACTCTCTCATAGTGACAGTGTACCAGTTAGACCTTACTGTGTAACAAATCATCCCCAAATTTAGCCATTTAAGACAATATTGCATTGAATTCTTTCTTAAAGGTCCAGACAGCAAGCATTTTAAACTTGGTGAACCATGAAATTTCCTTCCCACCTCCTCAGCTCTGGCTTTGCTGAGTGAGAATAGCCATGGACAGACCAAGACAAATGGGCATGGCCGTATGCCAATAAAACTTTATTTACAAAAACTGGCAGCTGGCTCATCGGCCATCATTGTCAATCTCTCTCTTGAAAGTATGACCGGGTATTATTGGTCACTATCCTATAGGTCAGATGGACTGTTCTGTGCACACAGCCAGGTTTAGCTGATCTCAGCTTGGCTCTTTCAGGCACCTGCCATCAGCTGGCAGGTTAACAAGGAGCTGGCTGGCCTCTGTGGTCTCCTTTACATCTGCTGTCTTTCTGGTTGCCAGCTGGAGTGATAGGGGTGGCCGGGCCACACGTCTCTCATCATCCATCAGGCCAACCCAGGGTTGTTCACTGACTGCTGGCACAGATCCAAAAGAGTAAGAAAAACCCTGGAGACCTTTGAGAACTCCATTGAAATTGGCACCTTCTTGCTCTGTTCCATTCTGTTGATCAAAGTAAGTCATAAGATCAGCTCATTGGTTAGGGTATGAAAAACTGTATTCGTCCCTTTGGTGGGAGAACGGCAGGCACCACTCAAAGGGTAGGAACATGGGCTCACGGAGAAGTTATGAGACCATGAAATACAAGTTGTTGAGCTAGGATTCCAAATGGGAACTGCTCGTTTGTTTGCTTAACTATTTATTTAGATGCTAAGGATCAAACATGGGGCCTGTTTGCTAAACAACTGCTCTGTCACTGAACTCTACCCCTAACCCTGTCTTTTGTTTTGTAAATTAAGAAAATGAAATTAGGGGAAGGGTTGATGAGCCCAAATTATGACTATATGCTAGGACACCCCTGAAAAGTGAAAGGCATCTCATTGACTGTGGAATTATGGGAGACACTTTCCCCTAGTCCTCTTCACAGCCCATGTGAGGCCAGCAGCGTTTGAGAACTGTCTATGAGAACTGTCTCATGCTATGAGAAGTGTCTCCTCCATACCCAACCCTGTTAGGTATCCTTGCTTCCAAAGTTCAGCTCCCTAAACACACAGCTGGGGTGGGGGTACTTTTCACACACTTGGGTCACCAAAACAGCACCATCTACCCAGGAATCCTCTCCCTATTCCACTCTAAGAATCTTAATTCCTAACTTAGCACATCTTAGAGCTAAAATGTCTCCAGACATCTGCAGGCCTTGACCACATTCCATAAATATGGTGTGGCCTGGTGATAATGGGTCCAGGGAGAATGGCTCTGACCCAACAGCAAAGCCAAAGATTTGCCTTAAACACTTAGAGGAAGGTGGCTACAGGCTACAAATGACTCACCAGCTGCCACAGTTACAGGCAACATCCCACTCATCAGTTCAGAGTCCAGAGGGACTTATGAAGATGTGTGTGTCAACCCTTCCTATTCTCAATTCCTACAGTGCTGGAAACACCTCCCTGCCCTGATTCGATGACTTCTCATGATGATACAGCCCTGTGTGCCATTCGGTCTCCTATTTGGATTTAATAGCTTACAACACTGAGATCTTCCATCCTATATTTTCCAGCAGATAGGACTGACTTGGGCCAGAGCATATGTTAAAAGAAGCCCATCACTGACTACCAGAACTTAACTACAGCCTGTCCTAGAATCTTCTCTCTACCTAACTTGGCTGTGTTTCATTGAGTTTATAAGTGTTCCCCTAATACTTTGCTTATGTTCCATGAGGGTGGGGAACCTCTGAAATGTCTTTGTGATCAATTCAGAAAGCTGTGCTCTGCTGCATCTGCTGTTACACAACTCAAAACCCTCAGAGGCTGACTCTACACTCACTGCTTTTCCAGAATATACCTAAGTCAATTCTCCTGACCTATCAATAACCTGAACCAAGAGGACCTAAAGGTTTCATATGTAACCTAGTTACAAGAGCACAGCAGGACACGTGCCCAAGTGAGACAACATTGCCACATGTGGTTGGAACATTTTTAAAGCAACACCTTGCCACAAATGACCAAACACAATAATCATTGTCTTACACCCTGTTTCTCCATTGTAAGAGAGGCTTCCTTCTTTGTGACCAACTCACCAACTTCGTCAGCAAATAAAGTTATTCGAGACAAATGTCTGTGCATTTCTCTGAGTTTCTGAAACTTTTCTGTGTGCAGAGGAGAGGGGAAGGGGAAATGTAATTAGAAATGTGATTATACGATAGCTATATCTGGGCCCTATAATGTGCTCAAAGCACAGTGAAGGCCATTAATTCATTGATGAAAGGTAGCTACGTCTAAACTAAAATCTTCAACATTTGTGCACATAAATTGGACACATCTTGGTGTGCTTTCCTAAGTTTTCCCAATAGCAGCCATAATCAAATCTACATATTTGTTATCCACATACATACATTAATGAGATTCTAACATCAGCAGAGGTTTCCAGTGACATAGTGTTACAGGTTGAAGTCAAAGTCTTTCCACAGGCCTGGTTCCCATCATGAGACTCTTCTGGATCTAGTAGAAATGTAGAGATGAGGTCTAGGGAGCTGCAAGATGGCTCAATGAGTAAAAGCTTGCTGCTCAAGCATAAAGACCTGAGTTCAGATCCCCAACAGCATTTATACCCAACACAAGGAATGTGAAAGGCAGCAAGATCCTTGGAACGCACAGTCTAGCAAAATCAGTGACCAATCTTGTCTCAAAAAAACATGGAAAATTATAAAGGAAAATGCCCAATGTTGAGTTCTGCCTAACTCACTCACTCACACACACATTCAAAAAACATACACACACATACAAACATGAATAAAGCACAACTGATACTTACATGCCACCACCAAGTTATACATACACAAGAGGTAAAGCCCATGAGAAGGTCTTTAGGTCATTGGTTCTATGACCCTAAAAGAGATGGTGGGAACCTTGCCTTGCTTCCTGTACTTTATAAACTTAGAGAGGTACATTTGATCTGCCATGCCTTCCTGACAAGGCTCTGCCTTGTTGGTCCTGGGGGCTATTGACCCAGTAGATGTTGACCTATACTTCTGAAACTCTGAGTCTTTTGAGGTCATTCTCTGGAGTCTCTGTGCAATTGTGGAATGCTACTGTAGGCCAGGCACTGTGAAATAATTCTTAAGAATGACCATAGCTGGCTATCCCAGCTTGCCCCTTCCCTGGGAAAGCTTCACCCTCAACTTTGTTGTGCGGAAAGATCACTGTTGCCTATGCCATCATAATGCTAACATCTAATGCACACAAGGCACTATTTATCTCGCCTCTGAAGTGTACATGGAATCAGGATGCATTTCCTATGTCACTGCTACAGTCATATTTCAAACTGATGTCATCTCAACCCTAAACTATTGGAAGGCCTGCCTAACCCACTTCCTGTGTTTACTCTGGCTCCTCACTCTCCACTGTCAAGTGCCTGCTTGCTAGGTTTTTTTGTTTTTTTGTTTTTTGTTTTTTTTTTTTTAAGAGAGTAGCTTATACTTTTTTATTGTGTCATTTAGAAGCGTCTTATGTTCTGGGTATAAATGCCCTTTTCTAAATATACAGCCAGTCCTGAATATGCCTTTTTGGAGGTCTAAGCAAATGAACCCTTTCAAGTAAATTTCGTTGCCACTTAGGACTAGAGAAACAGCTTCTGGGGGGAGGCTCAGTCCTTTCCACAGGGTCATCCAACTAATGAATTGCAGATCCAGAGGTGGAAACTAGCTCTATCTGTCTTGAGTGGGCTCTTTCCATGGCCTTCCATGGCCATTTCTCAAAAAAAAAAAAAAAAATACCCTTAAGTTTGCTGAAACATCTTAAATGTGTGTGTTATGTGCCAGATGGGGCAGGGAATAAGAAACGAATGATAATATAGAGACAGTTGATTTCAAAACAGAAAAGGAATGCAAGGCTTATGCCAGATAAATAATTATATCAGCAGCTCAGCAAATCATCTAGCTAGGTGTTTATTTACCTACCTACCTACCTACCTGTCACCTATCAACCACCTCCTTGCCTTTCTATCATCTACCCCTCTATCGCCTCTATGATTTTGGATGCGTCTACCACATACCTATGCTTCTTTCTATGCTCTGTATAAAAGCATCTCAAATCTAAGTGTTTATTTTCCCAAGTAATAGCCTTTTATCTTAATGGGGGGAAAGGTCATGTTTATTTTGTAAATGTATGTTATGAGGTTTTTTGGGGGGGTTTGTTGTTGTTGTTGTTACTATTAGATACAAGTTGTCTTCCAAAAATGTATGAATTGTAAGTACACAATAAAACTAACTTACCAAACTGCTCATGACATTTAACATCATTTTAAATATAAACACTATGTCTATCAGTGAAAAGTTGGCTTCAAGCCCCTACCCAGTCAAGCCCACCTACTCCAAAGGCAACCTTCTGTTTGCTTCTTTCTGTCTCTTTTCTTCAGTTTCAAACTTTTACTATCCATCCCCTCTTCCCTCCATCCATTTTCTCCATTCCCCCTTCTTTCCTTCCTTCCTCATAGTCTTTCTCACTTCGTTCTAGAAGTTTACACTAATGGCTGCATTGCATTTACTCCTCCTGTGTCTATCTCTCGGCATAAGGCCCTTAACACCCATCATGTTGTTGCAGTTGTCAGGAGTCCCTTATCTTTTATGAATAAGTGTTACATTATTCCATCCAATGTTTGAATATGGCTATACCAAAGCCTTTCTATCCATTATGACTTTAATTGCATTTGAGTTGTTTCTGGCTTAGAGCTAGTAGGAACAAAGACAGGAGGGATCATGCTGAGCAGCTGCTGTTTCTGCTCATGCCTTTCTCGTTTCTTTTAACATAGGGCTTTTAGGAGTGGAACACTATGTGGAATGCTACATGGACTATCTTAATCTTTACAGAAACTGGCTGTTCTGTGGCCTCTGGTGACATGTAAGGATTCTAGTTGTGGGGCTAGAGAAATATCTCAGTGCTAAGAGCTCTTACTGCTCTTGTAGAAGGCCTGGGTTTGGCTACTAGCATCTTGTCTATAACATGGATTCCGGGGGATCCTACGCCCTCTTCTGGCCTCTGTTGGCTCCACCTGCACGTAGTGTACATGAACTCACAAACATACACATAAAAGGAAATAAATAAAAACTTTAAATGTCCTGGTTTCCCCACTTGTAGCCAGTTTTTGGTGGCATAGGTATTTTCAATGTTTACTTTTCTGGGGGTGCATAATGGGTTCTTACTAAGTGTTTAGTTTGCATTTCTCTGATGATTAAAGATGCTGAGAGCCTTCTTGTGTGTTTAGTGGCTGCTTGCCTATCTTGCCTCTACAATATCTATGGGCTTCACTATTTTAAAAGTATGTATTCTTAGTTTATATGTGAACTATCTTTCATATGTTCTAAATAGAAATCTTTGAGCCTGCTCCCCTTTTCTTTCAGTATTTTTGGACTCATCTAGTCTTATTTTCTTTCAGTGGAGACTTTTAGTGAGCAGAGGCTAATTTTAATTGTTAATTCTTTAGCTGAATGATGGTTTCTTCATGTTTCTGGTCTATTTTTTACCTTACTTTAGGGTAGGATGATGCACGTCTGTGATGCGTTCATCTGAATCAAGGCACACATATGCAACAGGACAACTCTGAAGGATCGTGTTTCTCTTTCCATCTTTTCTCCTTCCACCATGAGTCCCATGACTGAAAGTGAGGTCATCAGGCACACACAGCAAGCACTTTTACCTTCCGAGCCGGCTCACTGCCTCCATGTCTTGCCTATAAAGTCTTGGTTCATACGCAGGTTCTGAAAATATTCCCCTATGTTTTCTTCCAGGAGCTTTAAATTTTTCTATTTTTAACAATTCCTACTACTGGCACCTGGAATTGCTTCTGTGACACCATATACATGAAAGCCACTGTTTTCATATGGTTTTCGGATCAACATTGGCATTAACATGATTTTTTTCCTGCTTCTTTCATTGGTTTCTTTGTTAAAAATTAATTTGTTCCATCTCTGGACTCTTCGATTAACTTCAGGTATGAACTACTTTAGGTATGAACAGTGACACATTACCAAATGAATTGCTTTATAGTAATGGTTTTAATCAAGTAATATAATTACTTCATATTTTTTCTTTCTCGATATGTTTTGAGTTTTCTGGAAACTTTATAGTTTCACACATAGTTTAAAATCACCATTTCAAATTTTATTTAAAAACTAGTTGGTACTGAATTAACTCTATGGTTCAATTAGGGAAGAATAAAAAGCTTACCATGAATGAGGGCTTCAGCTAATTTAGGAAATGCATCTCTCTGGGTAGGTTTCTAATCAGAAGAAGCCATACTGGAAGCATCATCCTACCTGATCTCAAACTGTGCTACAGAGCCACAGTAACAAAAGCCTGCCTGATACAGTCACACAAACAGGCAGAGACATAGTAACAAACCAATCTGATACAGATTTACAAAGAGGCAGAGCCATAGTAACAAAACCAGCTGATACAGTCACACAAACAGGAAGAGGCACACCTGGGATGGAATAGAAGACCCAGAGGTTCTACCACACAGTAAAGTGTATCTGATTTTTAACAAAGGTGTCAAAATATTGGAAAGTTACACAACCTCTTCAAATACTAGGTATCCTCATGCAGAAGAATGAGATTTAATCCATGCCTCTCACCTTGTACAAAAGTCAGCTCAAAATGGACCAAAGACCGTGATGTGAATCCTTAAGCCTTAAAACTGCTAGAAGAAACTACTTCAAGACATGGGCTTAGAAAAAGACTTTCTACAAAATACTACAATGCCACAAAAATGAAGTCATCCAATTTTAGCAATCTTTCCAAAATACAAGTGCAATTTGTCAATGGACTTTATATTTATTTTCTTGTTTTAGTCATTTTCATTGCTTTTATCTAAGGTAGAAACATGTAACTAAATTTCAAAAAATTTTTTTTTTGGTTTTTTGAGATAGGGATTCGCTATGGGTAACCCTCACTGTCCTAGACTTGCTTTGTAGCCCAGGCTGGCCTCAAACTCGCAATGATCTGCTTGCCTCTGCCGCCCAAGTGCTGGGATTAAAGGCGTGCCCCACCATGCCCGGCTCAAAAAACATTTTTAAGAAAGCTATTTGAAACTATAATTGTCTGTTCCCCTATTATATTAGTTATGTATCACAGAATTTGATAGTTTGCATTTTCGCAGTTATTCCATTGTTAAGATTTCTAGCGTCCATGTACTATCTGCTTTGACCTATGGCTTATTTAGCCTTACAGTATTTAATTTCCAAGTATTTAGGACTTTTCTTGATACCTTACACTGATGTCTAATCTATGTAGCACAAATATTGAGGTCTGTTAAAATATATAGACAGTTTTTAATAGCTCAGATATAAATATACACTGTTGAACAGTTTTTGTGCTATATGAAAAGATATAAATCTGTTGTTGAAATAACTATTATATAAGTGCCAGTAAGGTTGAAGTGTTTGACAGTGCTTTCAGGTTTTTCTTATTGGTGTGTGTGTGTGTGTGTGTGTGTGTTCATGTGTGTGTGTGTGTGTGTGTGTGTGTGTGTGTGTGTTCCTGTGTGTGTGTTCATTTGTGTGTATGTGTGTGTGTATTTTCATGTGTGTGTATATGTGTGTGTATTTTCATGTGTGTGTTCATGTGTGTGTATGTGTGTGTGTGTTTTCATGTGTGTGTGTGTTTTCGTGTGTGTGTGTGTGTGTGTGTATTCATTTGTGTGTGTGTGTATTTTCATGTGTGTGTATATGTGTGTGTGTATTTTCATGTGTGTGTGTGTGTATAAACTTATGTGTTATTGAGAACAAAGTGCTGAAATTCTTAGTTACGTTTGTATTGGTTCTTGTCTCCTCCTTTTATTGTCTAAGTGTAGGTTTCCTGTTGTTTGATAGATAGGCTATTGTGACCATAAACTCTTAGGTTGGTGTGTCGTCTCAGTGAACTGAGAGTCAGCCTTCCATTGCTCTAAGGCATCTGTCATGTGTTTAGGGGTCTTTATTTTTGTCCCTTCCACCTTTGACACAGGATAATTGAGACCCATCAACCTTCACAGTCATGGCCTTTGAGGCCACTTTGAATGACTTTTAAGACGACCTAGTGGTCTTTCAATACCATTTTATTGTAGATGTTTAAGGAATACAACACAATGTGATAAACATGGTAACAGTTACAACACAGAACCAGCACCTTGCATACTGGCCTGGCTTTGTGTGTTGCAAGAGACTCTAAGAATGGACCCCAAAGGAAATGCATGGACAATTTTAATAAAGTTTGAGAGGAGAAACCATAGGCCAAGCAAGCTTAAAAGCTTAGTAGCGACAAAGAGAAGGAGGGGATGGAGAAATAAAGTCACATCTTTTAAGTAAGGCATGGAAATCTGAGAAACAATGAGGAAGCCCAGCGTCCAGGAAAGCATTCCCTTCTGTGTTGAGAGGATACCCCGTTCCAGGCTCCGATAAATCAGCACAAAAGATTACATCAGGGACATGTAGTAAGAAACTGAAATAGGGACTGCTTATTAAGAAAGAGGAAGAACTCCTAAGAATGGGAGTAGGCTAGAGAGCTGAAGGGAGATGCAAAAGGCAATCAGATCAGTCATGAGGTGCACAGCCCTTTCTAAGCCTCTCCGAAGTATATAACATGGGATTTTGGAACATGATCCATTCCTTAGTTGAAGCTCAGGTAAAGAAAGACATCTTATATACATTAGTCTTGATGACTCAGCCTCCGGACCCTAATCTTTGGCACTGTGGAAGCAGAAGGCCCTCCAAGAGAAAATGGCCCTGCTTCCAGAAGGCTGGAGCATGTGCAACAAATGTTACAATAAGCAAAGAAGACCCTAAAGAAGTACAAGTGATGTCAGGTGCTGTGGGGGAATGAAACAGTTCTGAGAGAGAAGATGGCTAGTGATAAAAGTCTTCTAAATGTGAGCTGGGGGCGGGAGTACACATCTGTAATCCCAGCACATGAAGAGGCAGAGGCAGAGGCAGGCGGATCTCTTTAAACTGAAGGCCAGCCTGTTCTACAAAGTGAGGCCAAGACAGCCAAGGCTACACAGAGAAACCCTGTCTGGAAATGAAAAAATCTTCTAGTGGCTTTTGTCACCTCTCCAGTGAGACCTGGTAGATGAAGGGGGTGGTGTATATTACAATAGTGTATTGTCACCAAGCAGGTGACAATCCCTTAGGCTGTAAGCACTCAAAGACAACCCCCTCAAAAGAATAGAGAGATCCAAAGAAGGGTAAGGAACAGACATTAGTTTTGGCTGAGTTGCAATTTAAAATATGTTATTATTCCATTTTATTTCAATTCTTCAAATTTTGTTTCATTTGCCTGCTGCATCCTCTTTTACATAGGTGCTGGGGGTTAGAACTTGGGTCCTCATGCTTGCACAGCTGATGCTCTAACTCACTGGGCCATCTCCATGGCAACAATGCAAGATGTCTTGAGAATCAGGATGCTGGTTCAAGGTCTCTTCCTTTCTTACTCTCTTGGTAGCAGCAATGCAGACTCAAGCATACGTGCAGCCCTGGGTTGACAGGCTTGAACACTCTGCATGCTCATAAGATGTGTCACTTCCCAAAGGACATGAGCAACAAACATCTCCTCCCTCCAGATAGGGCATCAACAACAGACTATGCAAATTATTCCACCCAAGCTATTCTACTTCCTTGGTGAACCAATGAATTTATCAGACTTTGCTATGGGAGCATGTGGTGGAGGCTAATAACAGGAGCATAAACGATCTCTAAACAGCTGCGTTGCAATAAAATCCCACTCCATTATGGGTGACAGCCTCATGGAGTCCCACCTCCAGTTAAACTTTTGCCTCCTATACTCTCTACCAACCACCAAGACCACATATATCTGGGGATAGGGGTGAGTGGAGCATATCAGCTATAATCCAAGCTGAGAGTCTGGCTGCCCTCCTTCCTCTGTCTCCTCTGGTAATAGATGATGCCAGCTCCATCACCAATACCATACACAGGTCCATGCACATCTTTTTCTGCTTACCCTCCTCCCATGATGATGGACCAAGCATTCTGCAGGTCCTCACAATGCTGATTCCACTATGCCTGGTGGTCAACACCTGGAAGAAATAGCTATTCCTCAATACCAGGTCTACACAGAGCAATAGGTCCTGTGTTGGGATGGGGATCTAAAATGCAACAGACAGGCACTTCGTGATGATGGCCCTCCCTGCTATTATACAGAGACTAAGAGCTCAACTTTGGTTTATAAAAGTCTAAGGGGGAGGCAGAATTAAAGCATGAAAAGGCAAGTCCTGCTCCCCTTAGAGACTGTGACTGAGGCTGGAGGTGGTGGGGGGTTGGGAGGGGCAGGCATGGAGAGGTGACTAAGGCAAACTAAAAGAGCTGAAGTACAAAATCCAGTTAATACAAGAATGATAGCCAAGGGAAAAGGAAAGTCCTCCACAAGCTCCTTTAGTGTTACTGTTGAACTCAGAGGAACATATCAAGGCAGGTATGGACCACAGTATCCATTCAGACAGTCCCCAGTGGCAGGCAAGGAAGAAGACAAGAACGTAGGAGCACTAGTTATGTGCTAGGCACCATTGCCAGACTTCAGACATAAAAATAGCATGACCGTGCCCTCGAAAGGGAAAGTGATGGCAATTCAGAATGCAAACGGTGATGTGAAACAGCGCATGAAGTACCTGAGAAGCCTGGGAATTGTGTGGCTTTGGGTGTGTTAGTCTCTATGAATTGCAATCTCCTTTTTTTTGACTGGTTGTTGCTATAGCAATTAAGTAAGACAATGTATCTAACTGCTTGGCGCCTCGTAATAGATGTGGTCCATGCTGAGGAAGAAAGAGAGGTCTGCAGTGGTCTGAGCCGTGGCTGCTCTAGAGGCACTCTGGCAGGATCTTTGATCCCATTGTGATCCCGGAGATTGTAACCTATAAAACCTGTCTTTTGTTTGGTGCAGTTGAGCCCTAACACACACCTTTAATCCAAGAGTTTTCTGTACACAGAATTCAATAAAGTTAATCCTCAGTCAAGGGGCGGAACAAGAAACCAACTTACAGGGATTAAAGGGTATGAGGGCCTTTGAGTTGAGGGGATTTAAGACAGCATGGAGAAGGAGCCCTTTAGCTCTTGAGCTTTTCAGCTCCTCGGCGTTGGCAATTGGGCTTGTCAGTTGAACTGGCGAGCCTTTTGGGCCTTTTCTGGTAGTGGGTTGAGGAGGAAGATCCGCTGGGAGCTTTCTCTCTGCGTTTGTGAGCTATCACATTTTCACCCCAGCATCTGGCTCCTGAATCTTTACTGGTAAACTAGAACGTTTGGAATTTTCACTTAAAACAACAAGGCGCCATCTTTTGTACACTGCTCTTGGACAGGGGCTGAGACCCTTCCTTGTTCCCCCCCCCCACCTCCACCCTCACCCCCACCCCTCCCCCCACCACCACCACACCACCACCACCACCTCCACCCATGGACATGTAGATTGCATGTGTATTAAGGGACCCAGCTACAGGCTCAGATTTCCTGGCAGGTATCTCACCTCTCCCCTCACAGTGCAGCACTAGGAAATGGGTGTACACTCAGATAGGTGGGTGGCTCTAGGGATTGCAGAACTTGTCAAGGTAACTGAATAAAACTTAATAAAGACAGCCTCTGCTCCCCCAATCCCACTCACAGCCCGATGCATACAAAAACTGTTAACACACTGCACACTCACTTCCTGAAAGTGTTCCGAGTCGCCAAATTAAGCTTACGGGAACAAGGTATTTAAAAACACATTGAAAGCAAATGTTGAAGGGCCTTTCCAGACTCAGGATGGGTTTTCCCACATGCGTTATTTGGTAAATGGGAAATTGTCAGCACTCCTCAGTCTGTCTCATGGGAAATCTTCCCATTACATATGACTCAGATCACTTTGTATTAAACAAATGAAATAAACTCTGTATTTCTGTAAGTGTGCATTATGTTCAAACAGATGTGGCTCCCTTGACCCAGCTTTAAACTCTTCAGAGAGTTTATTGTAGCCACAATGTGTCAATCATAACACACTGGCAGTGAGGATACCCACCAGCCTTTAAAAACCATACCAGAGAACTACAGCACAAACATCTCAACAAATGTGACCTGGCATTAATAACAAACACAGATAACAAGTTAGTTTAGAAAATATGGCCCAAAAGTACTAACCACTTCTAACTAAATGCAGAACTGCCTACTCGGTTCCCTTGGTAGGTCATGGGGGTCAGTTACTCCGGTTCTTGCTGTGACAAAAGGCAACAAGGGAAGAAATGTCGATTTTGGATCATAGTGTGAGGGTGCATTTTATCATGGAGGGAAAAGTACGGCAGAGGTTGGCCCTAGCTGAGGGAGGTTAAAGGCACAGGAAGAGCGCTCCCTTTACAGCGGCAGTCAGGAAACAGAGAACAACAAATGTTAGTCCTCAACTCCCCTGTCCCTATGATCATTATGAGCCCCCAGCCTTTATGCTGCCCACACTCAGTTAACCCTCTCTACATCAGCCCTCACAGATGAAGCCTGAGGTGCGCCTCCTAGACAATTCAAGTCTAGTCAGGTTGGCAAAGAGGAGTTACCTCCTATCGCAGCCCAGCCTATTCCTGTGTTAACTAGTTCTCCATCAATGTAGCAAACTGTCCAAAACCAATCAACTTAAATATGAGTTATTTTGATCTTAGCCATTCTGGTAGGTGTGACAGCACGTGCTGGTGAGGATGTAGAGAGAGGCAAAAACTCTTCCATTGCTGTTGGGAGTGCAAAATTGTACAACCGCTGTAGAAACCAATCTGTCACTTTCTCAGAGAATTGGGAATAGTGCTACCGCAAGACCCAGTTAGTCCACTCCTGGGCATATACCCAAAAGATGCTCCACCACACAACATGGACATTTACTCAACTGTGTCCATAGCATCCTTATTCATAATAACCAGAATGTGGAAACAATTGAGCTGTCCCTCTGTCCAAAGAATGGTTAAAGAAATAGTGATACATCTACACAATGGAATACTACTCAGCTATTAAAAACAAGGAAATCTTGAAATTTGCAGGCAAATGGATGGAGCTAGAAAAGGTCATCCTGAGTGAGGTAACTCAGACCGGGAAAGGCACACATGGTATCTATTCACTTACAAGTGGAGATTAATTCAACATAGATGTCCTTTGAGAGACTCACCCAGCATGGGATTGGGACTCCCTGGGACATGCTGGGACTCGCTGCTGGACTCCAGGTGGCACTCTGAGAGTGGTATGGAAGAATGGGGGGCGATGAAAGGATTCAGAGGGTTCAGGAGCCCCACAAGAAAACCATCAAGGTTGGCACATCTGGACCTGGGGGGGGGGGCCTGCACAAACTGTTGCACCAACTAAGGACAATGCATGCAGTAAAATCTAGACCCCCCTGTTCAGATCTAGCCAATGGGCAGCTCATCCTCCACAGCTGTGGGAAGAGCAGGGACTGCCTCTGACATGAACTCTGGTGTCCCCAATTTGATCACTTCCCCTTCTGAGGAGGCCCTGAAGGCACACAGAGGAAGAGGAAACAGGCTATCTGGATGAGACCTGATAGGCTGTGGTCATATGGTGGAGGAGGAGGTCCCCTTCTGTCAGAGGTCCAGGGGAGGGGAATAGGACAGAAGAGGGAGGGAGGGGGAACGAAAAGATATAAGTGAAGGGATAGCAATTGGGGTATAATCTGAGTAAATTATAATAATTTTTAAAGAAACTTATTTTGCTTGGGGCCTCAGAGATTTCTATCCACCATGCCTTGGTTCTGTTATTTCAATTCTTGTAGTAAGGAATAATAGCATAGCATCAGGAGTGTGGTGGAGGAGGCTGCTTCCTGCGCGGCACTGGGAAGGAAGAAGGGAAGGGGCAGGGACAAAGCCCCAGCAACCTGTGTCCACCAGCTAAGCCCCCCTTGCTAATAGACTAATCAGCAATGAGTAAAGTTAGAGCCCTCATGATCCAAGTTCGAGGCCTCAGCTCTGAACATCACTGCACTGAAAACCAAGTCTTCAATACATGTGACTTGGGGCAACCTATCATATCCCAAACCCACTGCTACCCTGACCAGAGATCCAAATGCCTGGGCTGTTTGAATTACGTGAGCAGCTTAGTTAAATATTTATTCTCATATCGCTGGATTTTCCAGAGAACCCAAAGCATTCTTTTGAAATCAGAAGTTTTGGGAGGAAATAGTTTTTAAACCCAAAAGCAGAGCCTCATTCAAACCTTTCTTCCTGATCAACTCTCCTTATAAGTATGTTCAAACTTGTGTTGCCTTTCTTGGGGACCTTTGATTTCCCCTCCTGTGCTTCCCCAGGAACTCTGACAATCTCTTCTTTCTTATGGAAAATGTGACTGTTTTCCCCTGGAATGCAAACTTCTGTACAATGTGGCCAACTACAAAGCAGACCATCAAGTACCTGAGAAAGGATGTGTGCAGATTCGGATTCGACAGACTCTACATCATGGAGTGCTCTTGCTAACCCTGGAGGGGAGAGAGAGAAAGGACCCACTTCTTCTTTTTTTTTTTTAATTTTATTACTTTATTCATATTACATCTCGATTGTTAGCCCTGCCCCTGTTTCCTCCCATTCTTCCCTCCCTCCCACTTCCCCCCTTCTCCCCTCCCCTATGTCTGTGACTGAGGGAGACCTCCTTCCCCTATATATGCTCTTAGAATATCGAGTCTCTTCTTGGTAACTTGCTATCCTTCCTCTGAGTGGCACCAGGTCTCCCCATCCAGGGGACGTGGTCAGAAAAGGGGCACCAGAGTTCGTGTGAGAGTCAGATCTCACTCTCCACTCAACGGTGGAGAATATCCTGTTCATCGGCTAGGTCTTGGTAGGGGTTCGAAGCTTACTGCCTATATTCTCCTTGCCTGGTGCCTTAGTTTGAGGAGGACCCCAGGATCCAGATCTGCCTGTCATAAAGGACCCACTTCTTACTGCATGGAAATGCAAGAGGCAGTGGCTACCTAGCCTCTTCTCACTTCTATTTGGAGAACATTAAACTCATCCATTCCTGTGGTAGATTATTTAGGGACATTTATTAGTGGATAATTTATCTGGATAGTAGGATATTCTGTAAACCAGACACCATGTTTAGCCAAAAAAAAAAAAAAAAAAAAAAAGATTAGTATACCCGAAAGCACAAATTGCATCAACTTACAGATGTCCTCTATAATTCTCTAGTTGTATAAGCCAATTCTTTTTTGTTTGTTTGTTTGTTCATTTGTTTTGACAACATAAAAGAATTAAAGAAAAAAGAGAGAAAAAAGAAAAAAGAAGAGAAGCAACCCCACCCCCAAAAAACAAAGAAATTCAAAATTCTTCCCTGCAACAAACCCATCTGAGGCACACAGGTAAGCAGCGTGCAAGGCTGCCAAGGGTTTTGCCCTTGTTCATGTATATCTCATTCATAACAGATGTGCTCGTGAACGGCACATGGGCTTTCCTTCCTCAGAACCCTGGCTACTCAGGGCCTCTGCACAGAGCATGGGGAGATGCTTGGTTTCCACTCGTGTTGAATGGCAGCTCTTAGCCATGCTTTGTGGGGCAGTTCCATGAAGTAACTGCCAGGTCAAGCTGACCCTTCGTCCTCAGACACCAGCCCACCACAGCGCAGTGGAAGAGCTGAACATCGGATCTAAGCCTCCTTAAAGCGTGCTACGAAGGGCCAGTTCCCAAAAGCCCTCCGACTATGAAGAGAATGGGTGAATGATGGGTCCCTGAGTTTGTATTTCTGTGTTCAGTATTATAAGATCTCACAGAAACTCTGATTTAAACAAACTGGCTCCCGTTCTGAGGATCTGCTTTTATTTCTAATCCAGCTTTTCAGTCAGACTTCACTGCTGCTGGAAACGCACTGTTGTTAGCCAGGGCTGGATATAAAATTCCATTATGGAAGTAGCAACGAGTTGGTAAGTCAAGTCTGCGCGGCCTGTGGCAGTAACTTACTTTGTCTGTGGTTTCCACTTTGTCAGACTCTGTGGAGCCATGAATCTATCTTGTCCTTAGGAAACTGAAAGAGAGGGCTTTTAAAATAAATGTAATGCTAAATTTATGTGCCCCAGGAGCAGCGTATCAAGGCCCCTGGACTGATTAGACCCAGATGTGCGTAACAATGTCTGTGTTATGGACCGACTGCAGGTGTGGGAATAGGACCCTTCCCTGGGACCCTCAGCAACCAGCCTCGCGGTTTCCTCCGCTCTGCATTTGGAGTTTTCAATTAACACTACAATGGTATTGCTGTTCTCCTGTATTAGATCATATGTCATGTAAATGAACTTGAGTATACAGTTAAAACTGACAAGGTGATTTAGGCCAAGGATACATGTGTTCGGTATTATAACTTGATTGAGGTTAAATAATAATAATAAAAAAAAAGGCCCTGACATACTATAACGTTTTTATTATTTGGCTTATCAGTGGATTTTCACATTATGCTTTCATAAAACAAAATGTCATTTATGGCGGGGCGAGACGCTTATGAAAAGTGAGACACACGCCGACTCATAAATGACTGATATGATTAATCCCAGATTGGACAGTTTTATATGGCCAGCACAGCACCTGGAAGCTCTCTGTACTGCTTTTTCTGTTTTGTTTTTAACTTGCTTTCTTCTCTTTTCCAAACTTCATGGTTCTTTTTCTTCTCCCTCCACACACAAGCACGACCCACGTAATCAACCCCCCTACCACCATCGGTAAGCACAGTGATTGTATTTGGGATCATTCTAAAATATCACTTTGTGTTCAGGCAATGAATCTAGCCCCTCAGTAGCTAGGCCCACATTCCACTGTCCTCAGGGTGTGATGACGGGTGGGAGAGAAGCTAGCTCACTAAAGCAAATCCTGACAGATGTCGCCTCTCTGAATTAGACTCTAAGCTTATCAGGACAGGAACCTTACCTATAAGTGCCACAGGCACTGACTGTCCCATGAATAAGGACCAAGAAAAACATTTTGTATTCATCCCAGAACATTCACAACCCTCATTAACACTGGCGGACCGTGTGCCTGCCGCACACAGCTCCCCACATTACTTATACCTTCGTAAATGTGCCGCGCGATCTCTTAGAGAGCAGGCCGCACTGTAAGTCTGGGATGCTGGCGCCTAGGGAAAGCTTTATGCCTGGTGAGTACATGTGTTACAAAACACAAGGAGAGATGGGGCTCATTTGTTCTGATAGCATTAATAAATTTCGTCGCATGGATTAACTATCTTTACAATGTGATGACTCCAGGTAACTCATACGGATGAAGGAGAAGGACCAGGGAAGATGAAGTTAGTTCTGAGACTTCCACCTGAGTCTGTCTGCAGACCTTGCAAGAGACATGAAAGCATGCATAGGTACGGCTTGAGTGTAGCAATGACTGTTCGAATATTTCATTGTAGCTACAAACATTGAGGCAGGGCGTAATTACAAACACATTGAATGACTAAAGAGGCTTAATGTAACCATCTGTAAAATCACTGCAAAAGGGAAGTGGGATGAACGAATTCTTAGCCTAAAGGAACAAAATGCTGGTGAGTCTGTATTGTAGATCCTGGGCAGCCAGGCTGAACCTCTGTGGGATGCCAGACTATGTGAGACCAGTGTGGTGTGAAAGTAAAAAGCACATAGTCAGTCCATTCCTCAAAAGACGATGGTGCCTAAGTCTAAGCTCCAAAAACAAATCCATACACTCAGCAATAGATATGCACGGGAAATCAAATGAAGTGCATCACAGGCCTGTAAGACAGCTCTGTGTATAAAGAAGCTTGCTACCAAATCTGCTGCGTGAGGTTTGATTCTGAAGATCGACACAGTAGAAGGACAATTATCCCTAAGCAGTGGTCCTCTGTCCCTCACACAAGTGCAGTGGTAGGTACATATACACATACATGCACGTGTGCATGCACACCCATGTACACTCACTCATGCACACGTGTGCCCGCACCCACACATTTTTATTGTGTAACACAGTAATAATAAATAATAATAAAATGTAATACAGTTTTCAACAAAAGAAAAGAAAGTACACCATTCACAAAATAATTGAGCAAATTAAATGCTTGAGAGCATAACTTTAAAGCTGCCTTATATGTTAGCACACAGGGAGCTGCAAGCTGCAAAGCTTACTGATGACAAGAGGACTCAGCTTGCACAGAGATGTGGAGACCATTGCCAGCCCTAATGAAAATGAGTGAAAATGCAAGTTCGGCAAACTGAGTACAGGAACCCTCTAACATGAAACACATTTCTTACCCCCTTACTCTTCCAGGATGCCCCACGTATATGTAACATTAACTTTTAAACTTAATTCTTATTTGGATATGCCCATTCAGATCTTCCTAGATTCTTATCACGTGCTCATGATCTATGGAAGAGGATGTCACTGTCCCCTTTACAATAACAAAATGCAGCCCCCCATTCTTGCTGAGAATGTATCAGCATTGTAAATACAATGACTCCACACGGGGACGCCCTCCCATGCTACTGTAATGTACTGTTTCCCAACGGGATGGAGTAGGACAGAAATGAGAGCAAACTTCATCTGCTCTCGGGAGCTCTGGGAAAAGCTACATCTAGATGTGTGAGTGACAGGAAGACTTCAGGGACTCTGGTAAACTCCATGGGACAGCATCCAGTCCATGGGCTGTTTCGCCATGGCAGTCTCTACCAGTGCCACACCCAGTGGCTAACCGGGATTTCTCATGGTTCAAGCACTCTAGCTGGAGGCACAGATCTCCCATCGGGCCAACCAATGACTGTGATGAGGAACTCAGACTGCCCAGTCAGCAGCTAGAAGAGGATTCTTGCCTATGACCACAAACCAGGTACCAGTTTCAGAAGAAGCAAGTCATCACTTGGGCTAATCATTACCATGACGGAAATATTGGACCCTGTAGTAGAATTCAAATGCTAATACCTTTGCCTTGCTTTACACATAAGAAGGGCAGTTACTTCATAATCTAAAACATCAAGATGCGTAAATAAACAAGCACATTTCACTAGAGGGTTTCCAGGTGCTATTGGATCTTCTCTGGGATAGAAAGAGAAAGTCAGGGACAATAGCATATTTTGCATCCTACGAAGAGGAGAGTGAGATCACTCCCCACTAGTCACACCTTTTCCTAGAAGAAGAAAACTTTACTACATGGTAGAGTTCTGGATTTTGAACACTGTCTTACTTAGGTGTCTATTGATGTGAAAAACACCATGACCAAAAAAACAATTTGGGATATCACACTCCACTATTGAGGGAAGTCAAAACAGGAACCTGGAGGTAGGAGCTGATGCAGAAGCCGTGGAGGGGTGCTGCTTCCTGGCTTGCTCAGGGATGGCACCATTTACAATGGACTGGGCCCTCATAGATTAAGCATCAGTCAAGAAGATGAACAACAGGCTTGCCCACAGGCCATTCTAATGGAAGCATTTTTTTTTTCAGGAGAGCTTATGTCAACTGGGCAATGAATGAATGAATGAATGAATGAATGAATGAATAAATAAATAAATAAATAAATAAATAACCTAACCAGTACAGACACTATGAAGAAATTTCCTGGAGAGACCCCATAAGTGACAAAAGGCTTATTCTCACAACTAAACATGAAGCCAGTCCCCTTACTTTCTAACAAGAAGGTCACATTTCATACCAATGCTGAGGAATCTTCTCAACTCTACCAGGCCTTCTAGAAGGCAGATAAGGAGACCAGAGGGACCACTGTGATTAGAACATCCAAAGGTGTGGCCCTTCCCCACTGGTGCTGGATGGATGACAGGGAGACCACCCATTAACTATCAAGCCACACCCTTTGGATATGCAAAAAGGGACACTGGGCAAAAGAGAAATAAGGTGTGGGACACAATTAAGAAATAAACTGATTCAGGCCGGGGCATGGTGGCATAGGCCTTTAATCCCAGCACTTGAGAGGCAGAGGCAGGTGGATTGCTGGCAGTTTGAGGACAGCCTGATCTACAAAGTGAGTCTAAGACAGCCAAGGCTACACAGAGAAACCCTGTCTCAAAATGAACAAACAAACAAACAAACAGCATATTTAAGCAAAGAAATGCTGGCCTCTCTCAGAATGGTGCAGAGTTTCTGCCCCAGAGATAGGAGAGTGTTCTCCTCTTTTGTATTTGGGGGTCACAAAAGTGCAGTATAGTTCTCACACACTGGCGAGAACTCAATATGGAGGTTATTAAGGTGTGAACTGAGAGACTGGAAAGATGTTTGCACAGTTGAGGGCACTTGTTGCTCTTGCAGTTGACTGGAGTTCAGTTCCCAGCACCTGTATCAGGTAGCTACAACCACCTGTAACTCCATCCTCAGGGGAACTTAGACCCTCTTCTAGCCTCCACAGGTATACACACACACACACACAGAGAGAGAGAGAGAGAGAGAGAGAGAGAGAGAGAGAGAGAGAGGAGAGAGAGAGAGAGAGAGAGAGAGAGAGAGAGAGAGAGACAGACAGACAGACAGACAGACAGACAGACAGACAGAGGCAGAGAAAATTAAATATTTTTAAAGTATTATGTAAAACTCTGAATCTCTGAACTCTCTTTCTCTCCCTCCCTCCCCCTCTCTTCTCTGTCCCTCTCCCTTGCCTCCTCTTTTCTTTTCTCCCTCCCTGCTCTTCCCTCTCTCCTAATTCTCTCTCTGTGTCCCTCTCTCTGTCTCTCTGCACACAGACACACAGACACACACACACACACACACACACACACACACACACACACTATATCATCAGTCCAAAGGCTTAAATGTCTAGGAGAAGGTATAAGATGTAACTTTGGACATCTGGGAAATGAGATTAAGTGACTGGGTCCACTCCTTGGAATATACCCAGAAGATGCTCCAGCACACAACAAGGACATAAGCTCAACCATGTTCATAGTGGTCTTATTCATAATAGCCAGAACATGGAAACAGCCTAAGTGTCCCTCAGTAGAAGAATGGATAAAGAAACTGTGGTACATTTACACTATGGAATACTACTCAGCTATTAAAAACAAGGAATTCCTGAAATTTGTGGACAAATAGATTGAATTAGAAATGATCATAATGAGTGAGTTAACCCAGAAGCAGACTCAAATGGTATATACTCACTTACATCTGGACACTAGCCCAAGGGGCATGTCCCATGAAAGTCTTCACCTAACAGGAAAGTGGGATAGATGTGAGGACATCCTATTGGGACTCTAGGTAAGACAAGTATGGGAGAATGGGGAAATAGAAGAATCCAGAGGGTCCTAGAAACCTACAAGAAAAACATTATGGTGGGCAGATCTGTGCCCAGGGGTTCTGCTCAAACTATGGCACCAACTAAGGACAATACATGCAGTAAACATCAAACCCCTACCCAGATCTAGCCAATGGAAAGGACATTCTCCACAGTTGAGTGAAGAGTGGGGTCTGATTTTCACATAAACTCTATTGCCCCATATTTGACCACATCCTCTGGATGGGGAGGCCTGGTGGCACTGAGAGGAAGGATAGCAGGCTACCAAGAAGAGACTTGATACCCTATGATCATATACAGGTGGAAGAGGTCTCGCTCAGTCACAGTCATAGGGAAGGGGAATAGAGTGAAAGTGGGAGGGAGGGAGGAATGGAAAGATACAAGGGATGGGATAACAATTGAGATGTAATATGAATGATTTTTTTTTAAAAAGAAAAAAAAAGGAAATGGGTTTTGTGAGTAGAAAGTGTTTGCTTAAGACTATGTCTATGCTAGTTGAACTTGTACTAAGTATGTTCATACACTTTAAAGCCATGACTACCAGAGATGATTGTGGCCAGCTGTGTACCAGGACACATGCAAAATGAGACACAACACAAGGAAACATAACAGATGCCTTTGTGGCTTGAGACTTGCTCTAACTAGGGCATTGGACAGATGAAATTATTGATCTACACAATGAGAGTGCATGTATCTCTTTAAAAGGAGAAACAGTGAATGTGAGCGTTTTCCTTTTTATTAGCTTCCATTCTTTTCTACATGCCGGAACACAGATCTAAGAAGCATCTAAGAAGTAGTATACGTGTTTGGAGTGAACCATAGACAGTTTACAAAAGCAACTACAATCAGAAATTGTCTTTACAACCCTGTTTTGACCTCTTCCCTTCTAGTTGACCTGACTTCTTCTGCCTCATCCCTTTAAGCTCTTGTTTGCATCTGTCTCTGCATCTTTTCCAGGTATACACCCCCTCCATGGACAACTTGGCTCATTCAGTGTCTAAACGCTGGGCACAGACGCATCACTAATGCCCATTTTTGCTTTCAGGAAGAAACACTGTTGTCACATGACCCTCTCTACTCTGCTCTCCTGCATCAGATGGTCACATGGGCGTGTCGAACATTTGTGAAGTAAGTACTCAGACAAGTTGCCTTACTCTTGTCAGTCTATTCTGTGACTATCATATATCCTTGTCAAAGACCCTCAAGGTGTTACCTCGTCCTCTTTCTATGACCCTTTACATCCGATGTTGTCACTCCAGGCTCAGAA
Source organism: Acomys russatus (assembly GCF_903995435.1). Classification (NCBI taxonomy): domain Eukaryota; kingdom Metazoa; phylum Chordata; class Mammalia; order Rodentia; family Muridae; genus Acomys; species Acomys russatus. The sequence continues at coordinate 65,893,666 of NC_067149.1, read as the reverse complement.
CAAAGGCACAATTCTAATTGCCCTGTTGTACCTGCCATAGCCCTGTGTTCCCTGCTTTACTACAACAAACACATGAACCATTCTCCTGATCTGTGCTGTTCTTCTCTTAACCTTTTCTTCTCCCCCTTGGTGGCATCAGATACTGAAACTCTGCTAATGGCACCTTCCAAGGTTCCCACATCCTGGAAGACTAGCTCACTCCCCTCCTCCCTCCGCTAGGTTTCCTCATCATTTTGTATTTCTGCCAAAGAAAACTGCTGGCTTTCCCCTTAGTCTGTGTCATGTACCTCATGCCTTCACATCTTTCATCTCCAGCTACCTCAGCCAGAAATCTGTCAGGTTCTGTAGGGTCACACGAGGTGGTATGATTCCTAGACTTCACCTTCCTCCCCCCACCTGGTTGCAGTGCTGTGTTGGAGGTGGGAGGAAGAGCCAAGAAAGTGCAAAAGAAGCTGCCTTTGCCAATTCACTGCCAGCTACTGCTTCCCCAAGCAATGCCTGAGAAGACTTGGCCACCGTGAGAACTGTGAGTCAAAGGGGTTCCATTAAAGTCACGGGGGTTTCTGAGGACGATCCAGTGGAGATGAGAGAACAACCCAAAACCAGGGGAAAAAAAAAAACCCTGCCATTTCTTTCTTCTTGCCCCTGGATGCCAAGATGAAAGTGGAAGCCATCTGCATGATTCCACGGGATAAGCAGGAGAAACTGTGCATCCTGCCCATGCAGGCTTCAACTCATACCCTGCTCACCCATTGCTTCCTACTGCAAGGATGCTCACAGCAGATCCCCATTCTCCTCATCACACATGAGGCCTGCTTCTCCGTGGCTAGCCATCTTAAGCTCAAGACTTCTGGGTAGCACTGTACTTAATGGCTAGAAACCAGACCGGTATGGAAGCCTCATAGAGAAATACCATTCTGGCTTCCCAGATTCCGAGTTGCTGTGACTCTGACACTAGTGTGTGTTTTACATTGTCCTGGGTCAGCAAATGAGCACTGCTGTTACCTCCCTTCATGGACCACCACCACCACCCAGGAGCATAAAACGATGAACTTCTACTTAGCTCCTGAATCAGCTGGGAACCTTGCTGGGGCTGCTGGGCTTTTTCATACACCTGGGCCTAAGCCTGGACACAGATGGAGTCATCTGTGCTCGGTACAGACCCCACTATCCAAAGGCCAGCTCAGGTATGACGTCACACAGCAAGTCTTTGGAGAACGAGCCCACTCACAAGAGCCTGAGCCCTGGAGGGAAATGGTGCTGGATTGCGCGCTCATGTTTCTAGCCAAGACCGACAAAGGTGGAGCAGCATCAAAGGTTGGAGAAGAGACTCTGTTCCCTCTTAAAGAGGGTTTAACACTACACATAGTGCAGATGGGTAATAGATTCATTCACTTGCTGAGAAAATGCTAGACTGAATCTACTAAAAGGTCCTTCTCACTCATGTGGACCTGTGTCCTCTAAAACAAACCTAAAGTCAGAACCGCAGGGGTACCAGCACTGTGTGGAAAAGGATATAAATCCAAGAGCCCACAAGTAGATCTTGGGCAGAGAGGGCTGAGACAGGAAGTGAGCATAGATGTCAGGGCCTAAGGCCAGGGCCTGCAGGCAAGAGCCACAGACACGAGACCAGGCGGAATGAACTCTAAGCCGATGAGAGTCCCGATAACCACCAGAGTCAACAGACACTAGAGCTAAAAGCTCCAGTAACGAGGGTCAGTCTAAGAAAGACCTGCAGTACCTCAGGTGAGGTAAGGCACGCTGATCTTCATTCATGCTTGAATGGCTGAATAACAGCTGATTGGGAGCTAGAAGTGCGAACTGACCAAGTGAACTGACTCCTGTATTAGCATTGAGGTTACGGGGTACAGAGGACTCACAGGCTGATCTGTCTGATGCCAGTCCTTGCATCTTAGCAACTAGACGTCATGATGCTCCAAATACCCAATACGTTTATCCAGTGACTTCCTGGATGACTGAATACCTGCAGTAAGCATCTGACTTTTAAACCCAGGTCGCTCCATCCCTGGCATTGGGAGGCAATGGGGAGACAGCCGATCCGCAAGGACAGTTAATAGCACAGAGCATGCGGACCGCACGAGTATTTGACTATGTACATGTAGAATAATAAATGTGGATTACTATGTTTTCCTGGCTTGAAATCAATTGTCATTCTGTGACTATGGAAAAAAAAAAAAAAAAGAATAAACTAGTCTTTATAATCTCGGTACTTGGGAAAAAAAAAAGGCACCGACTTTATCAGCCTTACCTTCAGTCTCTGGGAATTCATGTAAGAGACACTTGGTAAGCTTTACATATTTAATGGTAGTTTCAACGGCCCAGAAACACTGTTGATTAATGTGAGTGAAATGTACCATCAGAGCTGCACCTCCATCAGGGCTCCACAGACTATCAAGAAGAAGGAACACACCTCTGATGGAGACGTCTTTAAACAGAGGCCTGTGCAGAGCTGCTTATGTGCTCCTGAGGTGACAGACACTGCGCCTTTGATTAGCACTAGTGCAAACAGGAAGGTCCACACTCACCTCCATGTCCTCAGGTGCAGGATTTGTAATGCCCTTGTCAGATTCCAGATGTTAATCTTCCACGTAACTGTCAGAGAGAATCCCTCTTCCTGAAGCTTTTCCTCGGTGTGGGGGCAGGTTTGTGGGTTTGTTTTTTGTTTTTTGTTTTTTCAGTGACAAATAACAGAATCAAGGGACCGGAGGTTAAGGGCACGGGCTGCTCTTGCAGAGGACCTAGATTTGGTTCACATAACAGCCCATGACTCCAGTTCCAGGGGACTGATGCCATGTTCGGCTTCTGCAGGCAGTGCACACATATGGTACACACAGGCAAACGGGGAAAAAAAAAAAGTTCACACACGTATTTTTTTTAAATAGACTCTAGGTTTTAAAAATATGGGTTTCAAAAACAGGGCCAGTATTTCTAAACAGATGACCCTGGCGCTGACCCAAACACCTGCACTTTGGTTTCCTGTTTTTCTGCCACTTCCAGAATGATTGTTCTGGAGCGGGTTAGTCCTGCTCTGTGACAAGAAGAAAGAGGAAGTGCAAACAGGAGCGTTATAAAGTGTCTCCCTCTTGAGGAGCACTAGAAAGTGAGCCTACCCCAACAGGAGTCGTTGTTTATCATATGGTATGAGAACCTCTGCCTTGGGAAGCTGCTGCCCCAAGGGGATGCTCTGCTCTGCAGGGACTCTCAGCAGGGAACTCCAGCCCCATCTTCCAGCCATCTCTCTTGGGTGTCCTAAGACCTATACTTTGACGCTGTCTTGTGATCAATCTGTTGCTTGGCATTTGCTCTTTTACTTTTGCCTGGTATACACGGAACTCACTTGACATTGGAAGTACAGCTATCTTTCGTAGCTCATTCTCCATACAGGATGATGAGCAACATCTTAAACGAGAGCTGAGGTCTCCTAGGGAGGAGGTTCGGTATAGAGAACCTTAATAGGGGCTTTATATTCAGTCACTGGTATCAAAACAGTATTAACACTGTTGGTTTACCTACGGCCTTTTCATTGCTGGAGGAATCGTATGTATTCATTCTGCATTCGTTCTCGTGGTGTCAGCACATGTGAACTGATGTGGTTACATTGTTTACAGTTTCACACACTAGACACTCTGTAGCTCTTTCCACAACCTCACATTGCTAAGCAACACCCCTGTAGGTATTACAGAAAGCCTTTTCCCATTTTCTCTGTACTTTGCTATTGTTCAGCAGAGAGCAGAAGCTTGCGCAGACTCCACTGCTAGCACGTTTTCATGAGTGAAGTTCTATCAGAATGTCTTGCCTTTTCAAAACCGGACTAAAAAAAAATCTGTTGGAAATCTCATTCTTGCCGTATTTGGTTAATCATCCCCAGCTCACATCCCAAAGCATAGAAAGATCCCACGGAGTGGTAGAAAGCTAACAGGGTTACAGTTATATATCCATGCGGGTCTTTTCCAAACTTTTGATTCACGTTAGGAAATTGGAAAATTGCTTCATCACATTTTCATAAAAAGCAAATAATTCTGCCCAAATCACAGCATTATGATATAAATATGGGTATTGACAACTTGAGGGAGACTGTTTGAGCATCAATCTAATTAATAACTTCTCTTCTTGGCATGGCCATCATTCACTGTTAGGTGCCCTAAGACAGGATCGCTGGGAGGGTTGGGCAGTAGAGAAAGCTAATAGTCAGACAATCAAATGCAGTGTGAATTTATAGAGATGAACTGTCATGCTTAACTGCACCTAACCCCCAAACATGTGAAATATTCTGATCTGCTGAGACACATGAACGAATACTGGTCTAATTATAGAGCTGACTTTGAACCTAACCAGACAGTGACAGAGATGGTGACAGAAAGATGAGAGTGTGCTGAGGGAGTGGGAGAGAAACATATGGGCACATTAGAGCCACAGATAAGAAAATAGCCCAGTATGATGGTCTATGCCTGTGGTCCCAGCACTTGAGAAGCTGAGGCGAGAGAAACATCTCTAAGTTCAAGGCAGGCTTGACTACATAATGAGTTTCAAGCCAGCCTGAATGAACTCTAGTGTGAGACTGTCTCAATAAAGTAAATAAATAGTAAATTAATCAATAGTAAATGAAAGAAACCACAAAGCTGGACAAGCAAACATCTACTCCAAATTAATAGCAGAAGCAACAGTGTCTGGTTTCCTATTTTAACACTGTATTTGTTTAGGATTCTCCAGAAAATGGAAATAACAGATGTAGATGTGACGACATAAGAAGGCATTTATTGTAAGAACTAGTTCATGTGGCTATTGAGGTCCAGGGGTCCCATGATACGCTGTCTCTAAGCTGGAGAACCTAGGAGTCCAGAGCACAGCTCAGTCTGAGTCCAAAGGCCTGAGAGCTAGGGGAGCAGACAGGTTAACTAGCTCAGCCTGTGGGCCCTCTGCTGTAACTTGCAGGACCTAAGGCCTGAGAACCCAGATTCTCATGGCTCGAGGCAGGGGAAGAATGCCTCTGTCCAATTCTAGAAAGCAAATATGCCTCTCTCCTGTTCTATCAGACACTTTTTTTGTTTTTTTTTTGTTGTTGTTGTTGTTGTTGTTGTTGTTGTTGTTTTTGGTTTTCAAGACAGGGTTTCTCTGTGTAGCCTTGGCTGTCCTAGACTTTCTTTGTAGGCCAGGCTGGCCTCAAACTCACAGCAATCCGCCTGCCTCTGCCTCCCTGAGTGCTGGAATTAAAGGTGTGCACCACCACACCCAATAAGACTCTCAGTGGACTAGATGGTGCCTGCCTTATCAGCAATAGCAGGTCTTCTTCACTGAGTCTGTTGATCGCAGAATTAACCCCCTAGAAATAGTGTTCTTTCACCTATCTACGTGCCTGTTAACTCAGCCACAGTGACACTTAAAATGAAGCTTACTTGTCTCTGCCAAGGAGCATGATCTGTACTGTGTTTTGATAATTCAGAGCATGTTGCACATGCAGAGGGTGGGATGAGCAGACACTGCTTAGTTCAGTAAGTGCTTATTAGTGTCTATCTTGCATCCAATGCTGTGCTCAGTATTCCAGAGTAAAAAACAAAACAACAACAACAACAATGACTCATCAAAGTCCTTGACCTTAGAATTTGCATTCCTGAGGGACAGAACTATTTACATAGCAAATGCTAACAGAAGATAAGCAACATGAGGGTCACAGGGGTAAAGAGATAAGCAATGGACAATGCCATCTAGGAGGAAGGAAAAGGAGGAAAGGTCCTCAGCAAGGCTTTGAAGGACGAATAGAAGTTCAAGGATGTCATGTGAAGGGACTTGCAGATGGATGGAGTGTCATGTGTGAAAGCCACACAGAGAAACAGTGGGCACAGGAAGCAAGCAAGATGCTCATTTTGAGTCATTGATAGATAAGCATTAAGATGGAACCAGTCTCAAATTCTGTGGCCAAGAACCTGTATGTGTGTGACTGTTTGTATGAATGTGTGTGTGAAAGAGAAAGTGTGTGTGTGTGTGTGTGTGTGTGAGAGAGAGAGAGAGAGAGAGAGAGAGAGTGTGTGTGTTTGTGTGTATGTGTGAGAGAGAGTATGTGTGTGTGTGAGAGAAAGGGTATGTGTGAGTGTGAGAGTGTGTGTATGTGTGTGTGTGAGAGTGTGTATATGTGTGTGAGAGAGAGAGTGTGTGTGAGAGAGAAAGTGTGTGTGTGTGTGTGTGTGTGAGAGAGCATGTGTGTGTGACAGAGGGTATATGTGTGTTTGTATGTGTGTGTGAGAGAGTGTGTGTGAGTGTGTGTGTGTGTATGTGTGTGTGTGTGTGTGTGTGACTAAGCCTAGGGCTTGCCTTTCAAAGGGAGAACCTGAGTTCAAACCCTAGAACTACTAAATAAAACCCCAGGCATGGTGGTGTGAGTTTGTCATCCCTACAGTGGAAGGGAGGGGACAGAAGGATCTTTGAGGCTCACTGGCTGGCTGGCCTTGTCTTCATGTACATGTGCACGCACATGCATACATACACACACAGAGGCATGCACATTCATGCTTATACACTTAAACACACATGTAAAACCAAACCCGATTATTTTAAGTAAAAAAAAAAAAAAAAAAGAATACACATACACTATGGAATACTACTCAGCTATTAAAAACAAGGAATTCCCGAAATTTGTGGATAAATGGATTGAGCTAGAAATGATCATAATGAGTGAGTTAACCCAGAAGCAGAAAGAATCAAATGGTATATACTCACTTATATCTGCATATTAGCCCAAGGGGCATGTCCCACGAAAGCCTTCACTTACCAGGAAACTGGGACAGAGGGAAAGGCATCCTATTGGGACTCTAAATGAGAGATGCATGGGAGAATAGCAAAATAAAAGGATACAGAGGGTCCTAGAAATCTACAAGTAGAACAATATGATAGGCAGATTTGGGCCCAGGGGTCCCGCTCAAACTAAGGCACCAGCTAAGGACAATACAGGAGGTAAACTTTAAACCCCTTCCCAGATCTAGCCAATGGTCAGAATATTCTCCACAGTTGAGTGGAGAGTGTGATATGACTTTCTCACGTACTCTGGTGCCTCACATTTGACCATGTCCCCTGGAGGGGGAGACCTGGTGGCACTCAGAGGAAGGACAGCAGGTAGCCAAGAAGAGACTTGATACCCTATGAGAATATACAGGGGGAGGTAATCCCCCCCAGGAACAGTCATAGGGGAGGGGAATAATGGGAAAATGGGGGGGGGGGAGGAATGGAAGGATACAAGGGATGGGATAAACATTGAGATGTAACAAGAATAAATTAATAAAAAAAAAAAAAAAGAATACAAAGATGCTGAGTCTGAAGCCAACAGGGTCAGATCAACATTCTGGAAGTGAGGGCAAGAGAAGTCTGGGTAGGAAGTGTGTGGAAAGAGATGCACAGAAACTCCCCACCCAGGAACACGTCTCAGTGCCCACTCAGTGCAATGTCTACTGAGTCTGCGAGCTGCTTGCTTTCCATAAAGCAGGAAGGCATTACAGCACAACTCATACCAAAACCAAATTTTAGAAACACAATGTGAGCTGTAAAGTCTTGGCCTGTCAGAGAAGGAGGAAATGGTTGCTCTACACCCCTAAGCTGATAGGCCACTTAGAGGCACCGCGACACACAGTGTTACCTAACACTAAGTCAGCCGTGTGTACTCACTAAATAAGTGGAAATTAATAATTGCAATTGCCCTTAGATCTGTGCCCTTGTTTCGTGGTATTTACACATTATGCTCATTAATTTATCACTTTTAATAGGAAACAGTTAACTTAAAGTACTGTAAAGTAATCAAACTGAGTTTATTTAAATTTTCCTATAAATCAGACTTTTATTTAGTCATGTTGCCCTTTACCCCAATTAATCCAAATCAGTGGGCTTTTACGGTAATTGGGAGTTCTACATACTTGCCATTTTCTCTGACCCTCTGAGAGCCTGAGGTGACTGTTGGAACGTTGCCAACCACGGGTACCTTTAGTTTCTCCTCTGCTCTTCACACACAATAGAAGCTTACATTGCCAAGTTCAAAGCATCCCTGCAAATGTCCCTTCTTGTCTTTGGCATCTCCATTCAAAGTTTTGTCCTTTCCTAACTAACTTCAACTAACAAATCCTTAAGCGGAAATGGAACAAACACCCTCTGGTCCTTGTCTTTAGTCACGCCAACGCCAGCCACAAAGCTAAAGCCTCCCATGCAGCCTCCCATGTACTTGTTCAACCAGGCACAGAAGAACTATCCACACTGCTGCTTCCCTGCCACACCCAAGCCTCCAGCCATTACCTCTGCTGGGCCACACTGAGGTCAAGGACTGCCTCTCAACAGTTCCTCATCTCTAAACTTGGCTTCTTAAACTTTATCCACCCATGATCTCTCTTATCCTGAGAAATTTTATGTGGCCCCAAATACATAGGTATTCAATCAATATAGTTATACACTCAAACATTTGTTGATAATAGAACATAAATATATTTACCTTATAGTCAATTAATATACATAATATATATGTGTATTATTTGTTCTATTCATTAAAAGTGGGAGAAAATCTGCATAGTAATAGGATGGATGTTCTCATTGGTCTAAATACAGTAATTGGAGCTGGACCAGGTTGCTCAGTGGTTAAAAGCACTGGGTGTTCTTTGAGAGGACCTGGGTTTAGTTCCCAGTACCCACAAGGATGCTCACAACCATCTGCAATTCCAGTTCCAGAGGATTCCATGCCTTCTCTGGCCTCCACCGGCACTGCATACACGTGGTTGACCAGTATACAGGCAGTTAAAACACTTGTACATATTAAAATAAAAAATATTTTAAAAGTTATCAAAGGGGTGGAAGTTGGAAAAAGACATAGTAAGAAACGATGGTAGAAAACTAGGAAAAGTCTTTGAATTTCTAACTAAAGTGAGCATCTCTGTAAGGTCAGAAAACTGGGTGTGTATAGTCAGAGCACTACAGTTCATACCGTAGTGCTCTATTTGAGCTTGGGCTTCCAGGAAGCATTCCTTGGCAGTGTGTGGTGTGACAGCAGGCACAGAGGGAAGTGTTGTGTGCTGAGAACCAAGGCTATGGGGAGCCCCCGTGATGCAAGATGGAGGAGTTCTGCCAGAGACACCCCAGACTCATTGCATGCTTGCTTTGTAATTGACTTTTGATCCTTGCTCATTCAGACACTTTTTTACTATTTTCACATTTCATGACCTCCACATTGACTCATGAAACCACGGATGGGGGCAGAACCCACAACTCACGGTTCTTGAACTTGGTGGGTTCTCTCTCTCTCTCTCTCTCTCTCTCTCTCTCTCTCTCTCTCTCTCTCTCTCTCTCTCTCTCTCTCTCTTGTCACCTTGACTAGGTGGTTTCTCTGAGGCGCTCCAAAACCACTGTTTTCATATTCTTTACAAGCCCAAATACCGACTTTTTCTCATGGTCCCAAATGCCTTTTCAGACATGTTCACATCTCGGTTCTTCTGCATGTATTTACTACTCTGCCTGGAATTCCCTTCAACAAGCAAACCCACAGACATCCCCGCACTGAGCACACGGGCAAGGGCCATCCATAGTGAGAAACATGAGCTCCAGTGTGCTGAAATGAACCGAGTGCAAGACAGTTCCACCTGCCTCCTAGCTCTGGCCCCTCCTCTCTGTGGAACATGGGGCCACAGTGTTTTCTGTACATAAAGAAGGGCATTTTAAGGTGCACTGCTGTGAGGTTTAGACAATGGCATTGTTGAGGTCATCAGTACAGTGCTTATTCCTAAGTGCCATCTGCCTTATAACATTTACCTCCCATCAGTCAACATCTCCTTACATTATGATTGACAGAGTCTCCTCCCAGTGCTCAAAGAATGTTATGTGCATACTTCTGTAACTCTCCCTTTATGGTAGAATGCCTATTTCTCTGATAAAAATCCAGTGAACCTAGCAGTTAGCACTGACTATGTACTTGCTTTTTCAGGACCCTTTCACACACTATTTCATTTAAGTCTAGGAAGCTCCACCATGAAGTGACTGTCACCCCTAAAAGAGTGAGTAGGAAACTGAACCCAAAGAAGCTAGGCAACTTGGCCAGTGTCACTCCGGAACCAGGGCTTGTACCTAGGGAAACCATCCTCGAAATACATTCCGTTCACCACCGTAGAGCCCACCGGAACACGGGACCCTTGAACATCTCCCGCTCCCTCTCCTGCTCGCTCTCTCTCTTGCATTCTTCTGCTCTTTTATGCTCTCTCATCCCCTTGCTGTTAATACACGCATACTTCCTGAAGGTAAGATGGTTTTAATCCACAAGCCCCAAGGACACTCTTAGAACTCAAGGTCTGAGCAGCCACTGAAATCAAGCCACACTGGAGACCACGGCACAGATTTGCCCATCTCCACCCCATGCATCCCTGACTTGCAATCTGTGTATTCAATGCCCCTGGGACAATGGATGTGTAGGTAAGGGAGGTCTCATTACAGCAAATGTGACCCAGTATCCCACCTGCTCTGCCAAGGATGAGGTGGAAAGACATGTCTGCATATTCAGAAGTCACATCAAGAGGTGTAGACAACTCCCTGTATATGCTGGCCTTATACATGTGAAATACCCCTCATAGACTTGCATTGCAATCGACATGCTAGTTTCAAAGAAAAATCCTTTTGCTTGTAGAGAACTTACTGAGTTTTTAGAAGTTCTGGAGGAAGCACACATCCATCACAGTTTAAGTTGAGAGCAAGCTCCACCTACAACCCACATCCCAAAAAAGTCACAACCTAGACGGGAAGGTATGGAAAAGAAGCCTAACTGTGCACACCTACGATGCCAACAGAGGCAGGCGGATCACTGTGAGTTCCAGCCAGCCTGCTCTATAAAGTGAATCCAGGACAGCCAAGGCTACACAGAGAAACCTTGTATCAAAACAACAACAACAACAAACAAACAAAAACAAAAATCAACAGAAAAGGGGAGGGAGATGGATAAAGATGCTGAAATGTATTTCTCCACAATAGCTGGCTACTGGTGGGGGTGGAGAAGGACTGACTCCTCTTTAAGGGGCTGGCCACCTAGAGTTTGATCATGCTTCAGTGACTATATGGACAACACAAATTGAAATTTTTAAAATCTTTTTTGGGGGCAGGGGGGTTATACCACAAGGGTAGGGGTGAACATTAGAGGACTGGGAAATAAGGGTTATCAGAGCATATTATGTGAAATTCTCAAATAATCTATAAAAATATGATGTTTTTAAAAGTAACTCTTTTAAAAATTCTTTATGAAAACTGAATTGTTGTAGAAAATGTTTTTTTTTTAAATAGCTAATAAAGTTTATGATTATGGCCTATAATTATTACAGTGGTGTTATCTAACTTGTTATCATAATCGGTAGAAGACTCAGACACCTGCTGTACTTTAGAATAGCCTCATTTTTCCTGGGGCTGGGTAGATATTGACCCCTAAACTGCCTGCTAGTATCTCTCCCAGCCTCCATCCCATGTCATCTGCTTTAATCATTTCTGTCTGGGCTATTTCCCACCCAAAGTTCCAAAACTCCTGCCTGAGCTGCTCATCAGGGCTGCTTCTCCCCATGCGGAACTTAGAGCCCCTCCTCCTGGCCTACCTGGCTCTTTACCTGTGCCCTTGGGACTTACCTGTCCCCTGGGAATTTACCTGTCCCCTGGGGACTCTGCTCCTTGTTTCTCCTCTGCTACCTTTCTCCTTCTACCCAAGATCCTTCTTGTCCCCAAACCCTTGAACCTTAGCTCCACCTCTCACTTCTGCCCTGCCCAGGTGTCAGGTGTAGACCTTTTTTTTTTTTTTTTTTTTTTTTTTTTTTAAACTAATCAATTTTAAATTAGGCAGAACAAGGTTTACACAGCAAGGACAGGTGTACTCGAGATCTCAGAGAGCAAAATGATAACAAATACAAAGGCCCAGGCCGTGCTGTTACGCACTACACTTGCGACAATGTTGAGTTTTTGCACAGCACCTCAGTGCACTTGCACAAGGAGGCAGAATCCGGTAGAAGAGCCCCAGACACGTATTCCTGCATCTAGCTTAGCTACCTGTCCACTTGCATCTATAAAGCAGGTAAAAATGAAGTTGCTTGATTGCCTAGTACGGTTTAAATCATCTAAACCTGAGCATTTTGGGCAAAATATATATCTGTTATTAGCATCGCTCAGTAAATGTCTAATTCAAGACACAATGGCTCCATACCACCTGCACTCTCCTGCCTGGGTCAAAGGTCATCTCCGCAGCATGTACATGTGCAGGGCCTCTTATGAACTATACGATGTGGGCAGGTCATTAATAAAAACTGAAAAGGCAGAGGAGGCCCGTAATTAGCTCCGAAGGTAACTTTGAATCTAACATTTTCACCTCGGACGCAACACCATTAAACCGAATGACTGCGGTTACTCTCTAATGCAGCCTGCGTGGACCCCGCCGCAGTTAAACCTTGGCAAATGGAAAGACCCTCAAACAGCAGTGTGCTGTGATTCACGGAAGCAAAGGGCAGAGACAAGTCAATAGAGATAGTCGGTTATTGTGCTAAAAAATGATAATGAACAAGTACAACAATATCACCAAGGTTACCTTGAGAAGAGCCAAGGCGGGGGCGGGGCCGGGGGTTAAAGCCATCACTGAAAACAGGGTCAGGGGTCAGGCTTGAATTGAAAGCTCATTAATTCTTTTTAGCAGATTTGGGAAAAGCTAAAATAAAGCAAATAGATAATGAGTGGGAGAAAATTGTTTCTCAAGGTATAACGTTTAAGTGTCTGGTCTTTTAATGCTACAGGCAACCGGAGGAGCGACTGCTCCGCTGCCACGGCTGAGGGAGAACAGAATGCCAGATGTTGGGCTTGGGATCTGAGGGTTACTGCTGGAGTGTAGACTGCCTTGATTGGCTCACGTGTTAGAATCCTCCTTTCCCGGCTTCTATTTCGTGGGCCTTTGCTGGAGAAAGTGGGTCATTGGGCGTCAGCTTTGATTGGATATGAACCTGCCCAGCTTCCTGGCCACTCTTTGCTTCCTGTTCGGTGGAGATGCGAGAGTACCTACGCACCTAGCACCATGGAGCTACCTGCCCCCGTATCTCCTCTGCTACAATAAACTATGTCCCTTTAAACCCTGAGCCAAATAAGTCCTTTCTCCATTAGGTTGTTTTTCTTGGTATTTGGTCAGAAAAAAAATCAGTATGTATTTATTTTTAAAATCTTTAAAGAATCTGAATAAGTCATAATACATTTTTAAAATCTTGAAAGAATCTGAATAAGTTATGATAAATTTTAAAAATCTTGAAAAGAATGTTTTAGTCCAGCAACATAGTAGTAAAGATGTCAGTTAGCCTCACTCTATTCTTATTTTAGCTGGACTTGACAACTTACCTTTGAACAAACCTAATCCGCACAGGAAATTTTCATGTTCATTTCAGCCCTCCAGTGTCTGTTTGGATAACACATCAACATACAGAATGCAAGTTACCAATCGCCACCCTTGTTTCAGACACAATATGCTGACGTAGCCATAAAATGCTGTTCTATAAGAGGAAATATCCTCCATGCATTTTCAATGATAAAACTGTAGAATCACAGAGCAAGAGGATGCTTTTAAGGTTATTTCATTCCGTCATTTCTTTTGTAGTACTCTTTCCTCAACACATTAGTGGCGTGAAATAGCAGTTTGCTTGCTTTACGTAGTGACTATTTCAAGTGCCTTCAAAATGTTATCTCAACATCGGCAAGTTCTGTACAACGGTCAAACAACATCTAAGGAGCCAGAGAGTTTTATAAATGTTGTGAATCCAGATGGTCATTCCATCAACAGCCACAGCTAAAGGTTAAGGTTCACGGATGACAAGGCTTCTCATCACTGTCACAGGATCAGGCCTGATAGGGTTGACTTGGTGTCCCTACAGCCACAGAGACTCTTTGTGAATTACTGTCTTCAGTATAACCCAGTTGAGCAAGGAAATCCTTTCATTAGAGTTTCACTTTAACATAGAAGAACCGGGCATTTTGTTACAGCGCAGAAAACTCAAGGCATGTCTGTGCTCACCTAACCAGGGCAACCTGGGTGCAGTTTGCTTAAGTTACTGAGTTTCTTCTTTGAAGTGAATACTTTTAGAAAATGACTCCCCGATTCCTGTTGGGGTGATTTTCAAGCTGAAATTACTCGACAGCATTGATTCTCAATAGTCAAGAACGCCACAGCGTACGTTGACCACCCAATCGGAACTGCCCTCATTCGCTTAGACAAGCAGGAGAAAACAAAAGGTTGAACGCTGTTTCAGGCTCTGAGGACAGAGCAGACAGGACGGACCCTTACCCTGGGATGAGTTGGTTCAATTTGAAAACCTTCTTTTCAAAGTCAAAAGCCTGAAAATTGAAGTGTTTGGCTTTTTTTTTTTTTTTTTTTTTCCTACACTGTTTCCTTCATTCTATTCCATTTGCCAAAATACAAACAGGAGCCAGCCATGTCCCAGGGAGGTGGGCCTTTATGCTTTCTCTTACACTGTAAAACCATAACCTCGCTGGAATGTGGAAAAATAAGAGCAGGAGAAAAGCTGGATTTGGCAGATTCTGTCTTCACGCAGTTTTAGATTATAAGTTACGTAAATACAGCAGCACCCTGTCTCAGTGAGTAGTAGTCTCAGTATTTCACCAAGCTCTTGTACTGGCCTGAATGTCACTGCAAGTAAACAGAGGCCTCCTGAGTGACTTTTCTAAGGAGTTTTGCATGTTTGTAAGTTTATATCACATCTAGTAAGGTTGAGTATAGCTTGCTGTAACTTGACAACACAAGCATCTTCCAAGAAAGGGCATTCAAAAAGCATCCCACACCCAGCTCCACCTATTAGAATATTCGATGAGCAGAAGAACTCCTTGGCCCACATTCTAACAGTAAATTAATTCCTTCATGGCGGCATTTATCCTAACAACCAGCAAACAGCTTTCTGTTGAGGGCACCTGGATCAAATGTTTTACTTAAAAATGCATCCACGCTAAACACTTTCTGTAATAAAGTCTTAATAAAATTATTTTTAAAGCAATTTTTCATGGGCTAGAGAGATAGATCAGTGGTTAAGAGCGTACTTCTACAGAGAGCCCAAATCGGGTCCCCAAGGACCATATCAGGTACAGCAACCTGTAATTTAAACTCAAGGGATTGAGTGCCCTCTTCTGGCCTCCCTGAGCATTACACTCATGTGCACATACCCATACATAGACATATATAAAGTGAAAATAAACATACCTATAAATCTTGGGACTAGATGGATGGCTCAGTGGTTAAGAACCCTGGCTTATCTTTCAGAGTACTCAGTTTCAATTCCCAGAACCCACATGAATGCTCATGGCCATTTATAACTTCAGTTCTAGGGGATCCAGTGCCCTCTTTGGTCCTCTATGGGCACCAGGCATACACGTGGTGAACAGACATGCATGCAGGCAAAGTATCCATGTGTATATATATATATATATATATATATATATATATATATATATATATATTAAGAAGTAATATATATTATTAATATATATGTATACAATATATATTATATACATGTGTGTATATGTATATATATGTAAATAATCTTAAAAAACAACTTTGTATATATTTTATTTTATCATGTATGGAAGATGAAAAATTGCATATTGGTGAGACAGATGTGCTTGAAGTCTTTTAAAGATAAATTAACTTGACAACTTACATGCTGAGGCATAACAAGGAGAAACTATTGAGTTCTCTGCAATCAAACCACTATTATCTATAAGATCAGGAAACTTTTCCCCTACATCATTTGCATCATTACTGGGACCAGTTGCTTCAGACAACATTTGTTGACACTGCATGAGGTGGCAGGATGCACAGCACAGCGGAAGTGATGAAGGGGTGTCCAGGCACGAGGCTACAGAGAAGCAGCACAACGCACGGAAGGTGAGCCCCGCCAGCAGCAGCACCTCAGATTTCTTACATGGCTCCAATTAATTTACATTCACCGCCCATTTCAATTAATTTTTATTCATCGTCCATTCTAAACCTTCCCAATACTTTCTCTTATTTTATTATGCTGAGCAACAGAAGGCTATTTTCTTCTCTAAGTGTCTAAAGTTCCCTGAGCTTGTGCACACCTCCCACCCCACTGCCCTCCCCACCTCATGCACATCCTCCCACCCCACTGCCCTCCCCACCTCATGCACATCCTCCCTTCACTTCGCACCCTGCTGCCGCCTCTACCTCACACACCTTCTCGTCATCTCCTCCCCCGTGACCCCTTTGCTCTACTAGATGGTTTTGCTGCTCATATGTCATCTCTGCATATTATTTGAGCTATTTACATAAGATCTAGGACCTGTACATAAGAAAAAAAAGTGGTTGTTGACAGTCTGAGGTTGAACTTAATTTGCTTAATACTTTAGCTCTGGATACATGTGTTTTCCTGAAATTAGCATAATTTAATTTTTATTTGTGGCTGAAACAAAGTCCACTGTATGGATGAATTGCATTTCCTATATCCACTTCTCCTCTGCTGGATATGTAGGTTAGTTCCATAGCTCGGGTACTGTGGTGGGTGTTGTAGTAAACATTTATATACAAACAGTCCTGTGATGTGTTCACTTGGAGGCCTGTGGGGAATGCCCAGGTGTGATATGGCTGGTCACACAGGCCTGTGGGGGAAATGCCCAGGAGTGATATGGCTGGTCACACAGGCCTGTGGAGAATGCCCAGGAGTGATACGGCTGGTCACACAGGCCTGTGGAGAATGCCCAGGTGTGATACGGCTGGTCACACAGGCCTGTGGAGAATGCCCAGGTGTGATACGGCTGGTCACACAGGCCTGTGGAGAATGCCCAGGTGTGATACGGCTGGTCACACAGGCCTGTGGGGAATGCCCAGGAGTGATATGGCTGGTCACACAGGCCTGTGGGGAATGCCCAGGTGTGATATGGCTGGTCACACAGGCCTGTGGGGGAAATGCCCAGGTGTGATACGGCTGGTCACACAGGCCTGTGGGGAATGCCCAGGAGTGATATGGCTGGTCACACAGGCCTGTGGAGAATGCCCAGGTGTGATATGGCTGGTCACACAGGCCTGTGGGGAATGCCCTGGTGTAATATGGCTGGTCACACAGGCCTGTGGGGAATGCCTTGGTGTGATATGGCTGGTCACACAGGCCTGTGGGGAATGCCTTGGTGTGATATGGCTGGTCACACAGGCCTGTGGGGAATGCCCTGGTGTAATATGGCTGGTCACACAGGCCTGTGGGGAATGCCTTGGTGTGATATGGCTGGTCACAGAGTAGGTCTAGTTTTAGGATGTTAATGGGCCTCCATGGTGAAGCCTATAGTGACTGGAATGGTTCACATTCAGGCCTGCAGAGGACAAGGACTCCCTTTCGTCCACATCTTTACCAGCACGTGTTGTTACCTGTTTACAGACTCTACACTGAGTTATAGGGCCCAGCGTGGGGTCATGGCCTACAGTTTAAAAAGCAAAGGCGCAGTGAGGCATCCATTAAAATAGTGTGACCAGACTGTGATGGGGGAGGAGGGGTCAAGGGAGGGCCTGTGCATATGGCACCCAGTGAGCCAGGGCTGGGTTTTGGAGCAAGGACAGAGCAATGCCTAGCTAAGTCTGTCCGGAGAGGAGTGCGCCTCCCCCTCCCAGGGCACGCAAAGCACACATCTCAGTATTTCAGAAACCCAAATAAGTCTCTAGGGTTGGAGGAAACAAGATATGTGCACAATTCTGACAGGAATCAGGTGCCCCTCCCCCCAAAAAATGAGAAGGCAGATTACGCTGGCTCAGCCGCGGAGCTTGAGTGTGTGAGTGTCAGTCATTAAGAACTTCCACAGAGGAATTTGCCACTGTTATCTGTGTGCTTTTGAGTCACTCACACAGCTTTCTGGAGGTTTGTTTTTCTCACAAGAAAAAAAAAAATTAAATCCAGTTTTATTTGTTTTTGTTTTCAAATAAGTTCATTGTCCTCTGCCAAAAACGACCAAGATGAATGGAAAGTTACTGTTTTCTCTTTGCAGTAGCCAAACATTAGTGCGCTGAGACGTTTGTGTGGCTTTGGAACTGTATGTTTAGCTTATCTCTAGGTAAAGTAAACCACCGCTTTGTGGTTTGGACTTGGGCCCTTTGTTTCCCAGGCACATAAGAAACAGCCTGGCTTCCAAAAATCCTACCTAGTTCCTTCCAAATAGCGATCAAAATGTGTTCGCAGGCCCATTTATAACTTGCATAGGACATTTTTTTTTTCTGTTGCAATTTGGAAAAGCAGAGGGAAAACTTCACAAATTATTGCTCAGTCATTAACACAGCCAGGTACCACTCGAGAAGTTCATAGTCAATCAGCCGATTCAAATCATCTAGTCAGTTACCTTGTGATTTTCCAATTTCGCAGTCATATCAGTTGGAGATGTAAGTAATTAATACATCTAAATTATCAGCCCTCGCAGGGTTGTAGTGAGTCTCACGGAAGTTCTAATTCTGATTGACAGTCACAACTTTTCTTTCTGAGTTGTTGGTATTTCCACTGTTTTACTGAAATTAAGAGCGTGTTGCTTATCAGTTGCATTCATGCCTTAAGCAAGCACATGACACCCGACGAGATGGTTATGGAAATCCTCAGTTTTCCCTCCTTTATGGTCTCCCTTGACTGAAAAACAGAACTGACAGCTCAAGCTAGAAAAACTGCTATGATTTGCAGCAGGAGAGGTTGGGGGCAGGGGAGGGGGCATACAAAGGAGAGCAGCATAAGAGAAAAGGGAAGAGGGAAGAGGAAATAAAAGAAACAGGACAAATTAACAGGGTAGAACAGTTCCTTCTTTTCACCAGTAGCTATAGGAAAAGTCCTTGCGCTCCGCCTGCTCTTGCTCTGACCCAACCCAAAGGTGAACAGATTTGCAACGTTTTTTCACCCCTTTTCCATCTTTCTATTACAGTTCCAAAAGCCTGAGGCCAAACCAAGTATATTCAAGTCTTTCATATAGGTTTTCCCCCATTGTCTCTGAATTCTAGAACATTCTTCCATGACATCTTTTCTACTACACATGCTTTGTTTTCTTCGCTTGGCTTGCTGCCAATCTTTCCAACGAGGACTTGTTTAAAATCTCTGTCTTTCTAAAGACTGTCATCACAACTCTGATCTAAATATAAATGCTATACCATAAGTCCTTTATCTCAGAAATGTCACCAGTCCTCTGTTTTATTTAATTCCACCATATTCTGTCTTGATTTATATTGAATTACAGCGGATAAAATTCAGCTCAGCCCATTTCAAATGGCTGAGTTTCTGCTCATACGACTTCTACAGTGCTGGGCTGGGTTCTAATTCCCCAAGCTTCTGTGTAAGCCATCCTGTGCTTCTCTGCAGGAGTTATGGCTGTCGACCTCATGGAGCAAGCTCCTGGAAACTGCTCTCTTCACGGCTCTGAAGCGGTCAGTGGGAAACTAAGGCTTCCATCCTCAGGGACCTCTCTAGCTGAGCCTGGGCTGTTTACATAAGTTCTGTCCAGGCTTCCTTTTCTCTTCTATTGACTCGCTGCTAACCAAATAGCTTTCCAGGAGACCCAGTTCCATGGTCCTGCTGGCCTTTGATGGCTACTTCTGGTGTTCCCGAGGAAATACTCCAAGATCGTTCACCCACAGGACAAAGACAGAAAACGTATTCTTTGGTACTCTGTGAACCTACTGACCTAGGAGCTTAGGGTGTGTCCAACAGATCTAGATCGCTTACTGACCTTGAGTCCTCACCATGTCCTGCCCACTTCCCTAACCAGCCCCACCCTCTAAGAACTCACTTGCCTGATCGAAGATTGTACAGGTTTCGTCTCCCCTTGAGGGCAAGAACTTTGTCATCAGCCATTGCCCATTCTCCAACACCAAACAGAACAATTGCTTTAGTTGCTCATTAAATGAGTATAAAATGAATGCGTGGAAAACTGAGAACTTTTCATGTTTGAAATATGAGCAATTTACTACGGAAATACATATTTAAACAGGAGATATTTTGTTGTACCTGGGTGCACTCCTTGTAGGTCTAGGGGGCATATAAAACTGTCATGGATGGAAAATGGCCTGGTATCATTGGGCTAAGAGAGACCTCAGGCAAAGGTCAGAGTGAAGCAGAAGGATAGAAGGCTTCTAAGACTCCACCCCGACCCAAAGAGTCCGTCACTCTGACCAGGTGCCAAAACACCTGAAGAGAAAGCGGGATCTGCAGGTTGATGTGTTCGGATGGCCTCAGGAGGTATACAGACCAAATGTCTCTTCCCCTTGTCCACACCTACTGCCCGAAGGAATAAATAAAAATAGCAGCCTTGTGTCAAAATGGTAAGACCAGACATACCAGAGAATGAGCCTCTGTTTAGCAAATGAATCAATAACCATGACCACACAAAAGCCAAATAAGGACCACACCCATGGGTAAGAGAACAGAACATTAAAGAACTAGTGAAAAGTTAAAAATAAAAAAAGAACTCAACTTTTTCTTTAAACATTCATACATGCATTTAATGTGTTTTTTAAATTTTTAAAATAATTTATTCAGATTACATCTTGATTGTCA
The DNA here is from genome assembly GCF_903995435.1 of Acomys russatus. Taxonomy (NCBI): domain Eukaryota; kingdom Metazoa; phylum Chordata; class Mammalia; order Rodentia; family Muridae; genus Acomys; species Acomys russatus. The sequence goes on along the minus strand of NC_067149.1, from coordinate 65,873,105 downwards.
TCCCCTCACTTATATCTTCCTGTTCCCTCCTCTCTCTTTTGCCCTATCCCCTCCCTCTAGACCTCTGACAGAAGGGGACCTCCTCCCTCACCATATGATCACAGCCTATCAGGTCGCATCAGGATAGCCTGCTTCCCCTTCCTCTGTGTGCCACCAGACCTCCCCACCAAGGATAAGTAGTCTAACAGGGGACACCAGAGTTCATGTCAGAGTCAGTCCCTGCTCTCCATACAACTGTGGAGAATGCACTGTCCATTGGCTCGATCTGAATAGGAGGTCTAGGTTTACTGCATGCATTGTCCTTGGTTGGTACAGCAGTTTGTGCAGGCACCCCTGGGTCCAGATCCACCAGCCTTGATGATCTTCTTGTAGGGTTCCTGGACCCTCTGGGTCCTTCTATCTCCCCATTCTCCCATACCCCTCTCCCCTAGAGTCCCAGCATCTGTCCTGATGCCCTGCTAAGTGAAGACTCTCAGAGGAAATCCATGTTGGGCTAATATCCACTTATAAGTGAGTATATACCATGTGTGTCTTTCTGGGTCTGGGTTACCTCACTCAGGATGATCATTTAATTAATCCAATTCATGCCCTGTTCTTGCTAATCTAATTCCTCTTCTATCCTCTCCACCACTTTCCCCCATCCAACCTCATGTGCTCTTAAAAAAAAAAAAAACCCACTGTTGGCTCCACTGGGTGAGTGTTAAGACAGTGAGGGTGGCCTCTCAGGGGACATATCCCTAAAGAAAAGCAGATTTCCTCATTGATGCTGGCATTTGAATTGGTCTGGTCTGGTGCAGGTCTTGTGCACACAGTCACAGATGCTGTGAATCCATGTGTGCCATGGCCCTGCCCTGCCCAGTAAACATATGTGGCATGGCCCTGCCTAGTAAACATGTGTGCCATGGCCCTGCCCTGCCCAGTAAACATGCGTGCCATGGCCCTGCCCTGCCCAGTAAACATGCGTGCCATGGCCCTGCCCTGCCCAGTAAACGCTGTTTACTTGCAGAGATTCACCTGCTTCCGGCCCTTCCAAGCTTCTTATCCTCTCATAGTCCCTGAGCCTTGGGTGTAGAGGATAAAATATAGATGTTCCATTCAGAGCTGAGCACTCCACAGTCTCTTACTTGCTACACACTGATCAGCTGTGGGTCTCTTTATTAATCACCATCTGCTGCAAGAAAATCAAAATAAAAAAATTCTGATGCGGTTTGGGGGATGCGCTAGGGCAGGAGCATAAAACTGAGAACCTGTGGGGTAATATCATACCATGCCCTTTCAGGAGAAAGATTACTACCTTCTCCTGCAGGGCCGCTGACATAGGCAGCCATGAGATTTTCACACCCATCTTGTAAACCAGGCCAATCAGAAAGTAGCTGGCTACTCTCTCATAACAGTTGTGTTCATTACTGCACCAGTGCGTATATATTACTAGGCCATTTGTTATAACTTGTCAGCTGGGTATGAGTGTTGGCTACTTTTCTTCCATGCTAACATGCATAGAGACCTCCAGCACTGGAAAACGTGACCTCGGGAATAAGCCTTCTGTATCTGTTTCTTTCTCTTTCTCTTTTTTCCTCCTTTTTAAATTTTTAAATATTTTTTATTTTTTCACACATATATTCATATTATTATACATATATAAAATAAACTACATATAGCAAGAAGAACCATGAAACAATCAGGAATTATATTACTGTTACCTTCATAGTGTTTTGGCTAGTTGGATATCTGCACTTCCATTTTACTCAGGTAATTAATTTTATTTCTTCTCAAGTCTCTGATGGGGTTTAAGACCAGATAGTTTTGTTTTACAATTAAGCTTAGTTGTTTAGGGGTTAAGATGTTCTTAGGTCCAGATAGATGTTTTAAGCTGATAGAGATGAGATATGATAGATATTGATTTATATTTAGAACCTTAGAATCACCAAGATAGGAAATATGTTTTCTTCAAGGCTGCCAAATACAAATAGGAATGAGCCTTCTAAGTCAGCACTAGCTTAATTTGCCCATGTCCTATGACTCAAGTACATCTTCTGCAAATAGTCTTAACATCAAGCTCTAGGCTGTGGGTTGCAACACCTTTGGGGGTTGCATAACAGATATCCTACATATCAGGTTTTTATATTATGGCTCATAACAGAGGCAAAACTACAGTTATAATACAGCAATGAAGTGATGTTATGGTTGGGACCCCCCAACATGAAGAACCTGTAAAAAGGGTTTCAGGGTTACGAAGGCTGAGAACCACTGGCCTGGAGGGTAAGGGAGAGCATCGGCAACAGCTTACACTCTATGGGAGGATCTATGGGAACTCACTGGCCCAGAACCCGCCAGCTCCTCCAGATGATACATAGTCAGTACAACAGCAAGAAACAAAATTAGTGCATAAAAAATCTGTAACGTTCCTATAATACCAATGGCAAACACGCTGAGGAAGAACCCATGGAAACAATACCAGTCATAATGGCCTAAAGAAAGAAACTTGGGTTAAATCTATTCCTGATAGTGAAAGACTCGTTCGGTGAATTTTTTAGGACACTGAAGAAGATGCTAGACAAGGAAAGGGCCTCCTGTGCTCATGGTGGTATGATATTGTGAAGATGGCCATCCTACGGAAGAAACGTCTGCAAATTCAGTGCAATCCCAATTCAATTTCCAAAGCAATTTACAGATATTGAAAAGGTCATCTCAAATTTATATGGAAACACAAAAGACCCGGGATATCCAAAACAACTCTGAACAGCAAAAAATACTGAAAGTATCACCATCCCTGAGTTTTAGTTATACTATAGAGTCATAGTAATAAAAACAGACACATTAATCAGCGCAATAGAATTGAAGACCCACATATAAGCCCACATTGCTACATCCACATGAGGTTTGACAGAGGCCAAAATACTCGCTGGAGAAAAGACGGACCCATCAACAAATGGTCACACTGGATAGCGGCACATACAAGATTGAATCTTGACCCTTATCTCTCACCCTACATAAAACTCAACACCAAATGGATCAAGGACCTCAATATGAGACCTGAAACCTGACTTTCTTATAGAGAAAAAAGGTAATAAACATCAACTTGGAGGCCCAGGAAGAATTACTGAATAGGACCCAGGTAGCGCAGGTCTTATGACCAATAATTAACAAAGAGGACCTTATGAAATTAAAAAGCTTCTCTTAACAAAAGACCTGATCAACAGAACATTTACCCCAGCTGTATATCTGGCAGATGGCTGTTGTCTAGAGTCATGGTTCTCAAGCTCCCTACTGCTGCCACCCTCTAACACCGTCCCTCATGTTGTGCTGACCCCCAACCGTAAAATTATTCTTATCAATACTCTAAAACTGTAATTTTGCTACTGTTATGAATCTTAATGTAAATGTCTTTTTTCTGATTGTCTTAGATGACCCTTGCAAAAGGATCCTTCAACCACTTAAAGGGTCTAAAATATACAAGATGAAGACACACAAACAGAAAACAAACCACCACTAAACTAAACACTAAAGGAAACAACCCAATTAAAAATTTTGCCATTTTTTTTTAATGTCTAACATCCTTACCCACCAGGAAAATGCAAATTAAAACTACTTTGAGATTTCATTTTGCCCAAGTCAGGATGACTAAGATTAAAAAAGGAAAAAGAAAAAAAAAAAAGACAGCCAACCCTGGTGTGGATGTGAGGGACACGGAACACTCACTCAGGGTTGGTGGGAATGAAAACTGATGCAGCCCGTCAGTGTGGAGGTTCCTTAAAAGCTAGAAACAGATTTGCCATATGATCCAGCTATACACTCCTGGGCATGCTCCCAAAGACCTGCATTCCAACTACAGGGATATTTGTTCATCCATGCTCACTGTTGCTCTATTCACAATAGCAAGGAAACAGCGATGGCCTAGGTGTCCATCAGTTGATGAATAGTCAATGAAAATGTGGTACAGATACATAATGGAACATTATTCAGCTGTAAAAAGAGGCAGGTGTGAAATCTGTAGGTCAATGGATGGCTCTAGAAATAATCGTCTAAATAAGGTAGCCCAGACCCAAAAAAACAAACACCACATGTTTTCTCTCCTATGTGGGTGCTAGCTTTGAATCTTTAGATATGTGTGTCTAAATTAGAGTACCCACAGGAGGCAGGAAACTGGTACGAGGCCATGAGTAGGGGGCAAGGAGTAATTTCTATAGTCCACAGACCCAAAAAAGCTAAGTAACAAGGAGGGCCTAAGGGAGGATGCTTGAATGTCACTCAGAAGGGGGACTAGAGTAGAATAGACATTGTAAGTATGATAAAGAGAGGGAACTGAGTGGGAGAGGGAGTGGGATAAGGGTGGGTATCAGGTGTGGTGGGAGGTGAGCGGGCAGGGAGAAAGAAGAGAAACGGTAGGGAGGGCACCGCTGGGACAAGGTGGAAACTCATGACAGGGTAGGCTCCTGGGTGGATTTAGAGGTGACTCTAGATGAAAGTCCTAGGAGCTGGGGACATGGAGCGTCCTTCTTTCTGTCCTGTCCTACTGTCAACTTCAGCTGTGGTGGCTGGTTCCTTAATATCAAAGGATGTTGAGCAAATGGTCCCTCTTCTACTGTCCAGGATCCCTCTGTGTGAGTACCAGTGATTTCAGTGTATCTAAGAGGGGCTAGAAAAGGGGACAGAATGAGCGATCTGAGGAAGGCAACCGTGAAGAACTGGCTAGCTAAGGAAGAAAGAGGAAGGAGCCGAAGCAGAAGGAAGGAATGTTCCAGGCCTCTGCATGGTGTTAAAAATGTCCCCTCTCTTTCGTGTGGAGGCAGCAGCTTCATAAAATCAGCATCCTTTACAAATAGTCTGTCCTCTGCTGTCACGTTCCTCGCTGACATCAGTGAGTCACCTGTCTCTTCATCTGGGAGTCATTCCAGATGAATCTGGAGCCGGCAGATAAATCATAGGACATCTTGCTACATTTTAATTTCAGATTAACAGAAAATGTTTGCTTAGTATAAGTAATGTTTGGGACAAACTTATATTTTTTTTTCCAAGCTGTATCGATTGCTTGCCTTTGGAGTTAACTATGCATGATGTGTTTTATTCTCTGTATTCAGAAACACAGCTCAAGCAGTCTGGAGATGTGAGGCAACCCAGCCCATCACAGACGGACTTACAGAATTCACGCCAGCTCTGGTATCTTTCATGTATGTGAGTCTAGTCTCTCCTGGACCATTTAGCAGGACCTGGACTTTTCCGTGATAATTATTTCTCACCACAGTTCATCCCAAGGGCAGCCATTAATAGCATTAAGCTTTGAAATTGGAGGCACAACATAGCCCTGACATGAAGGGCACATAGGGACAGGCATGCCATGGTGGTGAGTGTGACTGTAAACACGGAGTTGGGAACTGTAGCCGACTCTGTATCTCCACTAGAATTCTAACAAGAACTAAGATGATGCTACAGAGAGCAAACCCGAAAAATGCCTTCAGCAAGTCCTGTGCCTCCAAACACCAACCCTGTTCTCTCAGAAGCCTGTGTGCACCAGCACTCACCAACAAGCTGGTAACTTATAAACCAATGAGGAAGGGGAGGGGGAACAGGGGTTGGCAGGAACCGGTGCTCTCTGGTTCCCCTATAGCAGGCAGGTGTGTGAACAGAGGGTAGCTGGATGATGATTGCATGTTTCTAATGCTGGAGGAAGGGAATGCTTTCTTCTCCTCCCAAAATTTCAGGTATTATTGTAATGGAAGGACAGAAGACATAGAAGGAGAAGGCGGGGGAGGGGAGTGCGAGGAGTGACTACAGTCAGGGGTAGATTGGGGCCTGGGGAGGACCGTGCCTGGTAAAGCATGCTGAAGAGTGTCCTCAGTGGCTTTTTAGCGTGACAGTGAAGGTAGGGGTGGCTCAGGACCCAGGGACGGAGCAGCAAGCCACTGAACTCTGCCATATTTAGTGCCATGCAGATGTCTGCTCCATCATGGCCTGACTCCCGCTTTCAAGGCAGGTACCACCTAGACTTCATCTTGTGAGGCAGCCTCGCCAGGCCTTCATAACCTAGAGATGCTTTCCACATTAGATAATAAACTCAAAACACTGCCTAGAACAGGGCTTCTACTCCCAAGCCCTTCCCAGAAAAATGTAAACGTGACTCCAGGCATGAATGTGGGTAAGACAGGTATAAAAATAAAATGCTGGCTTATAAAAAAAAAACATCATAATTGTATTTTAAAATAATTCCTTGGCATATATGTAATTTGTCATTTGTAATAGGTAAAACCAAAATCACATACTAATGTGATGGCTGTGCTTGTTTGTTTAGCACAATAAATACGAATGTATATTAATGTGATCCTTATGTACTAGTTAAGGATGGTAGGAAAATATTGAAAGCCTCTGTTTCCTGTAACCAAACCATTATGCTGCTATATAAGCAGAAACTTGTGTGTACAATAAAACACCGTGATCCATGATATTTGATAGTCTCAAATCTGAGCACAGGGAGGGGAACCACTTGCATTCTCCATGTAGAACCATGGCTGCCCCGAGGAAGTCACGTGAGTCAGCACAGGCAATCCGGCCCAGAAACACTTTTTATTCACCGTGTGTTTGAATTTCAATTAACCATTTGCTATTGTCAGAATTTTTTACAATCTCTGTATTCAGTCATACAAACCCATTAAGAAGCTTTGTCCCAGGTGATTAATTCTTCAGTCTCTCCCCTGTCTAAGCCCTGTATTCTAAGCCGGAAGCACTGCCATGACTCCTTAGCAGATACAAAACTTCATCGGATGCTAAGATGGAGTTGGAAGGACAGTCCCTGGTGGACCCTCACAGCCTGGATCCCCAGCTCGCTGATACCATGCCTCTACTTCCCAGGACCTGCCATGCTGCCTACCTGCTGCATTATCCAGTCTATCAATCAGCCTCCTTCAGCCTCAGCTTCTCAACTATAAAACAAAAGTACTACACCACACCATTAATGAAACATACATGGATAACTTTAACATGTCTCAACAACAACCATACAGAACAACACCAGGGTCTGGTGGTGTGGGTCTGTTGCTGAAAGCGCTCATTAGCAGGCATGATGCCCTGGGTTCAGTCGCCAAGCCTGTACTACCAGAACACAGAAGGTAGAGGCAGAGAGGTCATAAATTCATGGGCATTCTCAGCTGCATCAAGGATTTGAGGACAACCTAGGTGGGCTACACGAGACTCTGTACATACATACATATATACATACATACATACACACACACACACACACCTGCAACTTGCCTTTTAACGTCTCTTAACAAGTCCTCCTTTTCTAAAACCCAGTAGCTTCCAAGACAATGACCGATGCCTACAGCTTCCAGTTCTAAAAATATTTAATAAAGGTGCAACAAGGAAGCTGTCAAAGAAGCCCACCCACTAGAAGATGATCAAGTGGGAGACCGGCTCACAACTCTGTAAGATGCCCCTGTGGCTAGTATGGCCTTTGACCAATGATCTTCCAGGAATGACCTTGCATCCAACAGATATGACCTCACATCCAACAGGTATGACCTCACATCCAACAGGTATGACCTCACATCCAACAGGTATGACCTCACATCCAACAGGTATGACCTCACATCCAACAAGTGTGACCTCACTTCCAACAGGTATGACCTTACATCCAACAAGTATGACCTCACATCCAACAGGTATGACCTCACATTCTTTATGTGAATATTTTCTTTAAATAACAAAAAAAAAATAGCATTCTATTTACATACAATTTATTAGTCTTTGGCTTTAAAAACGCTTTTTAGTGCTGCGGTGCAGCTTAGTAGGTAGTGCTTACTCAGCATGCAGGAAGCCTTGAGTTGCATCCCCCATGCAGAATAAACCAGGCATGGTGGTACATGCCTGTGATCCCAACACTCAGGAGGCAGAGGCAAGAAGATAAGTTCAAAGTCATTCTCAGCTACATAGCAAGTTTGAACCCAACCTGGAGCACATGAGATCCTATCTTAAAAGACAAAAACAAACAAACAAACTTTTTAAAATTATATTTTTGTCAATATTTCTTTTTCTCGTGTATCCTTTTTATTTCTTTTTTTCCCTAAAGGGCTAAAAATAATTTTTTATAAAAATATAGTAAATATCAATATTTTTCTACTTCATCAAGTGTAGTTATAATTACTTATTTAATAGATCAAATGCTACTTTTAAATTCTTGTATATTCCTTTTTAATGTATGAATGCCTTTAGGTATAGTTGTGTACCACACATAGAGGTCAGAGGGCACCAGATCCCCTGTGGACAAAGTCACAGACAGTGTTGAACCTCCCAACACAGGAACTGGGAACTGAACCTGTGTCCTCTGCAAGAACATCTAGTATTATAACTACTGACCCATCCCTCCAGTCAGTATGTTCTCTTTTTTATTTCACCTGAAATCCTCTCAGTTTTGTTATTTTTCACTGTGCTGTTTTATATTGTCATATATCCCTTATTTTTAGTTTCTAGGTTTTTCCTCTCAACGGTTGATTACATATATTTTCCATGATTTTTTTCACCTATCTTTTTAAAACTAACTCTTCTTCTTCTTCTTCTTCTTCTTCTTCTTCTTCTTCTTCTTCTTCTTCTTCTTCTTTCTTCTTTCCAAGTAAAAGAACAGGAGGACCTTTCTAAGCATCTCATTAGATTTAATTACTATTCCAGAGTTCCACTTCAGATTTTAAACTTCCACAGAAAGTAGACTGTTAGCCTCACAAGCTAAATTCTCCCAGGTGACAGTTTGCTTCCTCTCTTCCTCAAGATCCTGGACAGAGCTCCATCAAGGGACAAAACCTGTAACCACTGACATCAGCGACTCTTTTCAGGAAACACAGGTCAAAACCTTATGCCACTAGAAGTTGGCATGTCCAGCCCTGTAAAATGTCTGCACCCAGGAGAATAAATAACCAAGCCGATGGCCAGCAGCTTAAATCTAAATTTCTCTGAATAACTGAAGGACCTGACCTTTGGGTTGAGGTCGATTGAAACTGCTTAATAACAGGACTTGAAGCACGGTTGAGGGAAATGGAAGGTTGAGACAGGTCTTTTTGGGTGGCTAGCCCCAAATTTCTTTTTGTTTCGAGGTGCCACTTGCTACTTAGTCATGGCCAGACCATGGCAAGCAGCCAGGCAGTCAGGCATGGGCCCAGCTTCAGACAACAGGCTTTGAACTTGTGTACTCACTCGTGTGTCATTATTACATGGCAAAGCACACAGCCTTCTTTTTTTTACTTTGGATCTGAAAACACTTTTTTCAACAAGAACACAGACATAGACATACAGAGCCTGACAGAGAGATGAAGAGGAAAAGGAGAAAGGGCGGGGAGGGAGGAAGGAAGGAGGGAGGGAAGAAGGAAGGAAGGAAGGAAGGAAGGAAGGAAGGAAGGAAGGAAGGAAGACAGAAAGAGAAGACACAGAACTTGGAAAAATCCCTATTTCAAACCCTATCTTGATAACTGGCACTATAAACCTCAGGGGGTCTAGGAAGTATAAATATCAGGATATGCTGACCTTATGATCTCAATATCTGTATATCTCTCATCTATAACTGTGTCTCCCCAAAGGCTGAGCCCCAACTCTAGGACCTATGAATGTGTTGCTATCTGTTAAAATTTTTGCAAATTTAGTAAAATCAAAATGAGGTCCTGAGTCCTGCCCCTACAGCCATTGTGGGTGTGACTCTCATGTCTACACTCAGTGTCTGCCCTATGAACATCTGAATGATTAGCGGCCTAGCATTCCAAGAAAATAAAAACAATGAGCCTGAGACAACCATCAGTCCATGAGGCCTAGGCAGGGAGCTAGGTGACTCCCCTCAACCCCCAGTCTGCAGACCTGGGGGAGCAGACCACACCTGAGATGACCCCTGCCCAGCTCCATAATTCATGACTGGGGCACAGCACTCCTGAGGTGACCCCAGACACTCAGAGACCCCAGGTGTCACTGAGAGAAGCAAGTAAACTTGGTGGAGAAATGGGAGAGAAAGAGACACAGAATGATGGCATGCAATGACAAGAGGTAGAGCTGGAGACCTGAGGGTAGTGAGGAGCAGTCTGATGTGATGCCACCTGGGACCATGGCGGAGTCCTGGCTTCTGCTGCCGGCAGGAGCCATATCTGGGTGACCATACCACCATACCACACCACCAAAGGCCAGGCAGAAGTCCCTGGTCTGCATTACTGTCACCTGGGGACATGTTGATGTCTGAGGACTGTGCAGAGCTGGCTCCACACCTCACCTAAGCGTTTGGAGGAGAGCTGGCCCTGGGGGCATGAGAGCTGGAGAGCTGACCCCATCCCCTAGCCAGCTGCAGGCCCTGCACCTTGCCCGGGCAGCAGGGTAGAGCTGGCAGAGGTTGCTGGTGATCTAGCCCCTAGGAAAGGAGAACGCTACCCAGCTTCGATCCCTCTCAGGCCCAGATCCAGGGCTTAGAATTGGCCCACCCCAGCATCTACCACATCAATGGCCTGCGGGAGTGCATGAAAGGGTCAGTCCTACAGATCCAAGACTATAGGATCTCATGACACAGACCAACAGCAGGATAGCCAAGAGGAGTCCCAGTGCGGTTCCAGTATCCGTAGAGCAGCAGAAGCCAGGGGCCTCGTACCAGACCAATGAGTCAATGGAAGGAACATTTGTAAGCAAGAAAGTGTGGACAAAGGGTATGTTGTGTGACACACTCCAGCTTCCACAATCAATGAGATTTTTTTTCTCTCCATGGGGCGGGGGTAAGTTGCAAGAGCAGCAGGGGGAGGAGGAGATAAGTGGGGCTGGGGTGCATGATTTAAAACTCACAAAGAACCAATAAAAAAATTTAAAATTAAAAATAAAAGGTCCCTAGGGTAGATCTCATTCAATATGTCAGGTGTCCTTACAGGGAAAGAGAGAGACAGAGACAGAGACAGAGAGAGAGAGAGAGAGAGAGAGGACAAGCAGTAGTGGCAGGGTGGAGGTGCTGAAGTGGAAGCCAGGACTGCCAACCCAGAGGCCCAGACAAGGCTGGCCCTGCCAACACCTTCAGTGGCCTCTGGACTCCAAAACTGAAGAACTAAGCATCTCTGCTGCCAGGCCGCAGCATCCCTAAAAGATGACTCCAAAAGAAAAAAGAAAAGGAGCTCTAAAGCAGAGTGTGGCTCTTCACTGGGACATTTTACAGATTTAATACCATCACAACTCCCCTTCTTTCTGTCCGGAGAATGGCTGGAGCCTGCCTGCCCTTCGGCTTCAGTTTGTGCCCGGGCAGCAGCCTCTGAGTAATTAGAGTGAGTCGCAGGCACTGCCCCAATTCGTCTTAGGTGCTATTTTCCTTGTCGTGTAGATGAAAAGAGAGAGGCTGGAGAAGGAAGCGAGTGTTTTGTCCCAGGTCACAAAGCCGGTGAGTAGAGAACGCTGCTTTAAACTAGCTCTGTTTGGTATTCATTGCCGGGCTCTTCACCATAATGCTCATTGATTTCACTGCACACTTCGTCCAGCGACGCTTAACCTCTTCAAAAGTTCTTTTCTGTTCATGGCATATCTCTTCGCTTCAAGTTGTGGGGTGAAGAGGTACAAGAGACATGTTACGGGGCATTTTTTTCTCCAACTGTGTAACTTCTTGAAAAAGTAATAATAGAGACTCCAGCTCTTATTCATATTCAACCCCCTCCCTCCCCCCTCCATCTCCCCCTTCCTCCCTCCCTCCCTCCCTCCCCTCTTTCCACCCCTCCTCTCTCACACACACAGATAGCTCATGTAACTTCTTCCTCTTCTCATCCCTGCCCTGCCTATCTGTCCTTCTAATATTATTTTGATTATGATTTATTCGTGTGATCTTTCCTCCACACCACGGCCTAGCCAGTGGCTATATCTCCACCTCACAGTTCCCTGCACTCCTCACACATCACAATCAGAATGGAACAATGACCTGAGAGGCAGGATGAACCCACCAATGGCTCTAAGGACCTGTGGACCTGACTCACAGAGTGGTCTAGGCAGCTGAGGTGAAGATCATACACAAATCATGCTGGGTCACCTCAGGGGCAGAGAGATTAGTGTGGTGTGCAACCATGCTGGAGTGTGCTGTCCACACCACACTCTGCTGGCATGCCATTCATCCATCCATCCATCCATTCATTCATTTTATCCATGGAAGAGAGCACAAAGTAGTAAACCTGTCTGGAAACCTTTCCCATCCATCCATTGGCCATGTATGTGCACCAACACCAGCAATTCCACTCCTAGGCGCACACCTCACGGAAATGGGCACTTACTCTAGGATGCAAGTTCAAAAATGCTCAGAGTGACACAGTTCACAATAGACAAACAGTGGAAGCAGTGAATGTGCTAGAAGCCAAAGAGGTTGGGCCCAGTCTCATCTGGGAGACTATTCCTTTGTAGCCAGGAAGTGGGTCTGCTGAGGGCGAAGCCAAATCCAGAGTCAACAGCGTTCCTGCTTAGAACTGAGAGGAAAGCCCTCAAGGCTTTGCCTGGAGGGGAGGCTCATGGTTCTAGAAGATGTGCTGTGGCCCTCTCTCATCCACCAGAACCCTGCCGCCCACCCCCCACTCCACCATCCCCCCCTCCACCTCCCCCACCCCACCCACCCTCGCCCCGCAGCTGGGGCCCCTGCAAGCTGACATCTCAGCAATGAGAGATTACCAACACACACTCATCTCGGCTCTATATCATCCTACGTTCGTCTCCTCCTGGGTTCCACAGAGAAATAAATCTCCTTTAATTCCCCAGATGATATTTGCTCTGTAAAATGAATCACTGCGTTTCCCGAGACTAGAGAAGCATGAGGTAAGCCTTTCAGTAATTGAGATTGGTCTTTTCCACTTCAGGAGGGTGAAGTGTGAAAAATGAAATCCAATCAAAGGTTCCTTTTTTTTTCTTCTTCTTTTTCTTTTTCAGGGGTGAAGTGCTAAATATGAAAACTCATCTTCCAAGTGTTCTCAGGAAACCCTAGAAAATTTTAACTGTCCCACACATGGATGAATGGATGATGGGAAGCAAATTCCTTCTCTAAGGATTAGGTCTAGTTGCGTGGGAAAAAAAAAAAAAAAAAAAAAAAAAAAAACCCGAGCCTGGAATACCAGCACATGAAGGGAGGAGGACAAGCTCACAGAGCGCATGCTCCCTCTTCCTAATGATGGCGGCATTTTACAGTCTTCCCCACAGGAGAAGGGGGTTACTGCTAATCCATAAAACCGCAGAATATTATTCTGGATATTCATCCAACATCTGGCAAAGCTTTTCTTCCCAGAGAATGAATCTGAATGTATTTGTCTTCAGAAGTTCTAAGCCTGTAGCTTACCAGCTGCATCCGCTCCACAGGTGTTTCACCTAACCAACGTCTTTTTAATGTTTTAAACTGTCAACTTTTTGCTGAGATGCTATGACATAACAGCCCTAACCCCAAACCTCAATATCTTATAAACAGCAACGTTTATTTCCTGTGAGCAGGTCTTATAAACAGCAACGTTTATTTCCTGTGAGCAGGTCTGTCTGTTAGCTGGGCCTCCTCAGGACTCTGGAGGAATCCACTGGCCTCTGCTGGGATTGGCTGAGCTCAGATCCAAACTGCAGGGACTGCTGCGTTCTCTTCCACCTGTCTCACAGTTGGGTCTGCCCAAGGAGCCTTCCCCCTGGCATGTGCACTACAAGAGAAGTGCAGCAGGAAGGGCACGCCTTAAGGGCTCAGCTTATTTTCCCCCATGTGTCTTTGGAGGAAGGGAAGACTATACAAAACACTAAGACCAAAACCAATAAGATAAGTAATAACAATATCTAAACTAATATAGGCAAATTAGATGACTTTTGCAACGGTGGGGCTTTCCAGTTTTTATTATAAAATAGGAAGATTTTGTTACATGAGCTCACACTTTAAAATCAGCAGATCAGTAGGGTTTTTTAGTCCATAGAACAATAGGCTACAACTCTCTCTCTCTCTCTCTCTCTCTCTCTCTCTCTCTCTCTCTCTCTCTCTCTCTCTCTCTCTCATTTATCTGTCTGTCTATCCAATCTATCCTCTGTCAGAGAAAGGGGAAGAGGGAGGATGACCTTGTCATGAAGGCACACAGCCCCCATGATCTGCCATCTCTAAGCTAGTGAAGCAAAAAGTGAGGGAGATAATTCAGCCTGAGTCTAGAGGCCTAAAGTAGGATGAGCAATTGTGTAAACCCTGGTCTGTCCCTGTGATGCCAAGAGTCTGGGCACCACTACCTCAGAGAGGACCATGGGAAGCGCCAGCCCAGGGAAAGAACGCAAAAGAAAAAGACAAGAACGTCACCTAAGACAAGAAGTTTGCCACCCTATGACTTCTTAGTCTATTCAGAACCTTGGTGTTAGTATGTTCGCACCTGCATGGTGGGTGAGCCTGTCCGCATCCTGCCACTTCAAGTGCTAACATCTTCCAGAGATTCATCCAAAACTGCTTTATCAGCCATCTGAGTGGCCTTGGCATTCAATCAAAGTGACATATAAAGTTAAATACAAGTCTACCATCTACCAATTTGGCAGCTACACTCAGTCCCCAAATTAAACATAAATACATATTGTGGTGGTCGGAATGGTAACTGTCCCCCAGAGGCTCACTTGAGCATTTGCCACTGTTTGTGGAGTTTGTGGAAACTTTAGTAGGCTCAGCCTCGCTGCCTCGCTGCGGGAAGATGGTGCCTAGAGGAACTTCTCACTCTACTCCCAGGCCTTTCTCTTGCCCCTTCATGATAAACTCCCAGCTCCCACTCTGGTCCTCATCATCATCCTGGACAGTCCTCCTGCAATCGTAAGCCAAATCAAACTTTTCCTTCCACAAGTTGCCTTTGGCCCTGGTGTTTTAGCCAGCATCAGAAAAGAGCTAATGTGCATGTCAAGGTCAGGAGTGACCCAAATGCTTGCAATGCCTTTGCATACAAACAGGAGCCTAAAACCTTCCCCAGAGGTGAAGGAAATCGCTAAATTGGTGTTTTCTCTGTTGATCTCTTCTGTAATAAAAACTAACAGTGCTTAGATATGGAAATAAAGTCAATATATTCAAGTCAGTTATAACAAAGTAAAAATAGCAAAGATATTTACTTAGTGTGTCTATTTATATCTTAGAATAGACACATTTTCATTAAATACTGAGAATAAAATCCTGACAGTGACAGGCCTCATTCCTGTAGCTGGTCCTGCCACCGTAACCTTAACAGAGGAAACGGCTCCTATCACTACCTAGTCTGTACTGGATTTCCCTACAGCGAGTCCCTCAGCTGGTCCCGCTGTCATATTTTCAAACATGATAGCCCCAATGAGGAAGACAAAGAGGCTCATGCCCTATAGGTTGAGACCTATGAATGAATAATTGTCTACACCACAGCTACTCATAGTAGAATGGAAGACCCACTGTGCCTCTGTAACTGGGTTCAAATCCCAGCTCACCACTTACAACCTGTGTAATGCTGAAAAAGTCACCTACTCTCTTTGAACTGGTAATTCTTCATCTATTGGAATTTTACTAGACTAATTGTGGCAGTGCACATAAAAGCGGCCTTGTGAACTGAAACATGCTCATGGGTGTTGGCTGTCCTGAGGAGCAGGACTCACCCAGATAGACTCAAATTACTGTTTAAGTAAATGATCAATTTGCATAGCCCCCAGGATTTTCTGCTGCCAATGACTTTGACTGGGATTCATATGCTTCCGCGGTGGGGCCAATTCCATTCACTGAAGACGCAGTTGGTACGGCAGGCAGTTTGGGATACACACTGAAAGATGGAAATACCTGCTGGTCTTTCAGCCATTGTGTTACAAAACCAGGTACGGGAATCCTTTTATCATTTCTACAGCTGAATATGCTTTAACCCCCTGACGGAGCCAAAATTGTCAGCCCGAACCCCACTTGTGACGATCCAGCCAGGCTAACATGTCGTCTCCTTGTTAACCACCGAGGCTTTTCGGGATGAGATCCTGCAGGCCCTAAAACAGGCAAAACTTGACTTAACTTCAAGGAAAGTTTTGGATTTCAATGGACCTTTGAAGTCCCTTCAAAAGCAATGAGGACTTCAATGAGAGGCTGGCCTGTACAGAGGACCACGGAGGCCGGCCATTTGTAGGCGTTCAGTTCATCTGGGAGAAGTTGCCTGGTGAAAATTGGTTCAGTTAGGAGGGGCTAAGTGAGGAAATGCCAGTGCAAACTCAGTGGGATGAAAATGAGCTTTAGACGATCAAACCTTGACACTTTGTTCTCAGATTTATAAAGGCTTGTGTTCTGTTTGCATTGCCATAAAGGCTGTTCGGTGCAACAACTGTAATAAAATTAGAGTCAACACACACTATTTAAGGTTTAGGACAAACTTGGCCCATGAGTTGTCTGTCTACATCTGTATTTCAGTTATGTAATTAACAAACAAACAAATATTTTGAAGTGAAAATCTCCAGACTATGAATTCAGACTTCAACAGAGGAAGGAAACCATCCACTGATGTCAAGTGCGTTCTATGCCAAAATAAGCTAAGGTGGAAATTCCGCAAATAGTTTTAATTGCACATACTTTACAAATCAAGTTAATAGAAAGTGCATATTGAGAATCTTTATCTAAAACATTTCTAGTAGAGCACATTATGTTACAGCTAAATCATTTTTACTGTGAAAGTTATTGTCTTCTAATCTGCAAGAAGTGTCAAATGATGCCACAGGAAGTTAATTATAGCAAATGTACTTACCCAAGGCTCACTGCTGAGGAGACTCCATCAAGTAGCATTACACATACAAATATAAATATATAATCTGCCATTTTTACTTAATTAAAAATGTAAATACATAAGCCCTCCATCTTAAAAAATATTTACTTTGCACATTAAAATTGATTTATTTGGGATATACATATTGTAGCCCAAGTTTTTTTAAATCTCATTCATAGACATTACATAATAGGGATTTTGTTTCGGAATATATGTAGTTCCTAAAACTATGCTGGAGTTCTGTGGTTCTGTCAACTGGGAAGACAGTACCGGGCACATAAGCGTGACTGTCCTAACAGAGGGCACCGACAGCATAGTGAGGCACCATAGTACAGATTCTTACACTAGTCTGAGCTAGAATACTTTATGAAGACTTATCAGGGCTCAAAACAGGACTTCTAAAATGCAATGTTTTTCCAGAAAAAATAAACAAGCATTGTGATGAAATCCTAATACTTTTTAGGAACCTAAGAGTTTTATTTAGTCCATAGATTAAGATCTTGGCGTAAATATAATAAATATACTTTAAAGGTTATGTATCAATGAGGTGTCAGTATGCAGAAGGATGGTATATTCTCGTTATAATTAAATTTCAAACCTAATTATAATTTGAGGCTTCCTTTTAATTACATTGCAATATTTTTTCTTTCCTAAGAAGATGATTCGTATAGCATCTTTTATCTGTAATTTTCATTTAATTAAAAATGTAAATAAATCAAGCCTCCTGCTTAAAAATATTTACTTTGCACATTAAAAAGAGGATTTATAAAGTTGGGTTATATCTAGTTAATCATATTTGCTTGGAGCCTTAAACTTGATGAATAAACACATACAAGTTGAGGTCTAAATTTTCCTAAATATCATAAAGACAAAGGGGAACATGTTGCCAGTAATTATCTTTCTCACTAGTGACAGTTCTTCTATCCCCACTGGAAGAATTCTACAAATTCTTCAAAGCCAAAGTTCAAGGTCAAATGGGTGGATCCTTGCCTAACTCCTAAGGTCAAATTTGGGAGGAGTCAATGGGACAGTGCCTCACAACTCAAATCCATAAGCAACACCTGAATAGACAGGTGTTCTGCACAACCCAGGAAGAAAGGCCTTTGCTAGACTACCCCCAAAGAAGACTGAGTGGTGAGAGGAAAATGTGAGGCAGCTGACATAAGAAGAAAGCCAGTTTCCTTCACCACCATCACCCACATATCACAGACCCGGTTCCATGACAAGCTCGGTTACCTTCCCTTGGGACACGCAAGCTTACAGAAAAGGATTCTTGGGCAAAGTATGAGAAGCCAGGGCAGGTTTGACCCTGGAAGCACAGATTCTTACACTGCAGGTCAGGCCTGTACACGAGGCCCTAAATGTAGAGATTACGAAAAACAAATACGACAGTAAAACTTTTCTGAACGCATTGCATAACCGAAAACGAATTCAAAGCCAAAGGCTTAATGGACTGAGTTGTCTTCAGCAGCACTCACCCACACTGTGGGATATAACTTCCCTGTAACCTTGGTTCTTAGCACCCACATGGATGCACAACCATCTGTCATGCAGTGTCAACATGTGCTGTGCCCAACACCCGCCTCTGGCCCCTAAGCACGGCACAAATATGGTGTGTAGATGTGTGTTCAAGCAAAATACCCATACACATGATTAGACTACAGAATGTAAGCAAGGAAAAAAAAAAAAAGGATTGGAAGGTGCAACATGTCAGAGCAGAGTGAAAATATGATGCGATCAAAGACCAGCAGGTCCCAGAGGGTGGGAGATGTTTTTTTAAGGGAAGAGGGTGAGTCGAAACATGGCAGGGACATGGTAGGCACGTTGCCATTGGTAACAATGAGATTTTTTTGCCTTCAACAAAGGAAGCAATGATGGCTGAGGAGCAGAGGGGGCTAATGGGAACAGGAAAGTACAAGACATGCCAGGGCAAGGGTGTACAAAGCTCATGGGAGGGGGCTGGAGAGATGGCTCAGCAGTTAAGAGCACTGTCTGCTCTTCCAGAGGTCATGAGTTCAATTCCCAGCAACTACATGGTGTCTCACAGCCATCTATAATGTGATCTGATGCATATTGTTTACATAATAAATAAATCTTTAAAAAAAAAAAAAAAAGCTCGTGGGAGTACCCAAGCAATAACTTATTTAATGTAAGGTCCACTCCGGGAGATGAAACCAATTGTGTGGGTACCTGACAACCAGAAACTGGACAGCCCAGGGACCTAGCGTAAACCCAGATAATTCTGTTCTTTTTGTTTTTTTTTTTTTAAGATTTATTTGCTTATTTATGATGTATACAGTGTTGTGTCTGCACGCCCCAAGGGGCACCAGATCTCATAGATGGTTGTGAGCCATCATGTGGTTGCTGGGAACTGAACGCAGAACCTTTGGAAGAGTAGCGGATGCTCTTCACCTCTGAGCCATCTCTCCAGCCCAATACTGTTCTTAAAAGAAAAAGAAAGAAAGAAAAAGAATGTAGGGGTAACATGATTCAAAATGATACTGTGCTGTGCTCCTAGATCAGTGCCTTACTCAGCCATCATCAGAGAAGCTTCCTCCTGCACTAGACAGGAACCAAAGCAGAGACCCGCAGGCAGACAGTGTGCAGAGAGTGAGAGACCTTAGAACACTCAGCCCCAGATCAGTGTCTCCATCAAATCCCGCCCCTCAGAGCTCAGGGACTCCCACAGAAGAGGCAGCAGAAAGAGTGTAAGAGCCAGAGGGGATGGGGGACACAAAATAAACAAGACCTCTAAATCGACATTAACAAAGCTCATATTAACTCACAGAGACTGAGGCAGCACGCACAGGGCCTGCACAGGGCTGCACCAGGCTCTTTGTGTACGTATTTTGGCTTCCAGCTTAGTGTTTATGGGACCCTTGAGTGTGTGAATAAGTGCATCTCTGATTCCTGTGCTTTTCCTTGGGGCTCTTTTCCTTCTGTTGGTTTCGCCTTATTGGACTTCAATGTGATAGTTTTCGTCTTGCTTTATTATATTTTATTTTGTTATGCCTATTTTCCTTTTTATTTATTCTTCTCTTTTATATTACATCCTGACTGCAGTGTTCCTTTCCTCCCCAACCCCTCAGCCAGTTTCTACCCTTCAACCTTCCTTTTCCCCAGATCCATCCCCTTCCCACTTCACCTCAGAAAAGATCAGGTCTTCCAGGTTCCAGGAACATCAACCGAGCATGGCAGAATAAGCTACGGTAAGACTAGGCACATATTCTCACATCAAGAATTCTATTATATTTTTTAAATTTAGTGGAATGAATGAAGCTCTAGGCACTGGGGTAAAGGTTAAAAAATTGAACTGTTATGTTTACCCGCTAGAAGAGGGACAAAATCATTTTTCTCCAATGGAGTGACACTAGGTACATCAACCACTCCGGGGCACGCTTCCTGTTCCAGAGTAGTTGACAAAAAATAATGGACTGCAGTGGTGGTGGGGGGGCACTTTTATTTGGTGCTTTTTGTTTGTTTCTTTGTTTGTTTATCTTGTTTGTGGGTATTGTCCTATTTTGTTTTATTAGTTTTGCGGGGGGTGTTTTATTTGGTTTTAGGTTTTGGGGTTTTTTGTTTTGTTTTGTTTTGTTTTGTTTAGAAAGAACTTCAAGTTGGGTGGCCTATGAAGTGGGAGAGAACCTAAAAGGGCTTGTGGAAGGGAAGAAATATATTAACTTAAGAATTATTTTATTTTATTTTTTTAATATTTATTTATTTATTTATTTTGGTTTCTCAAGACAGGGTTGCTCTGTGCAGCCTTGGATGTCTTTGACTCACTTTGTAGACCAGGCTGCCCTTGTTCTGCCTGCCTCTGCCTTCCAAGTGCTGGAATTAAAGGCATGTACCATCATACCTGGCAAGAATTATTTTAAATAATAAAAATTATATATAAGGCCTAATTGCCTGTTGGCCCTTTCAATAAGGATATGAGGAGCCCTCAGCAAACACTGAGCTGCAAATGATCATCACAGACCCCCCAGACTCTAGAGCTGCGACCTATCATTTTTTGTTATTTATAAAATTATCCAGTTCAAGGTTAAAGAGACAGCCCAGTGGTTAAGAGCACTGGCTGTTCTTGCAGAGGGTTCAGTTGCAGCACCCACATGGCAACTCACAACCATCTGCAACTCCAGTTCCAGGAGACCTAATACTTTTTTCTGCAGACAGCAGGTACACATGTGGTGTACATAGATACGTACAGCGAAACACTCATACACATAAAATAAAATAAGTTTTAAAAATCCAGCTCAAGATATTTTGTCATAGAAACTAAATAAATGAAGACCAATGTCCACATCCTAATCCCCAGAGCTTAAAAACCTGCTGCATTGCATTGCAAAAGAAGCCTGGCAGATGTGGGTCAGGAGAGACAGTTCACTGATTTAAAACAAACAAACACACTGCAAGCTGGAAGACCAGAGTTTGGATCCCCTGGAGAATAGCCTCTATGTCCATAGCAACCCCTGCAATCTCAACGCCTATGAGGAGAGTCACAGGACCCCCAGAGGAAGCCAGCCAGCTATCAATAGACTAGCCAAACCACCTTGCTCCAGGCTTGCATCTGAGACCGTGGTTATTCTGAATGCTTGTGCTGGTCCTAGTGTGTGCTTTTAGTCACCACTCTGCTGGTCCTAGTGTGTGTTCTCAGTCACCACTGTGCTGGCCCTAGTGTGTGCTCTTAGTCACCACTGTGCTGGCCCTAGTGTCTGCTCTTAGTCACCACTGTGTTGGCATGATGTCCCCTTTTTCACTTGCTCCATCTCCATAACTGGTAGAATTGCATCCACAAAAGTGGGAAGAGGAAATTGAAGGGGGAGTAAAACGATAGGGAAAAATATCCTAAAACTTTCCCAGTAAGAACAAACAAACATCAGTCATCCAGTCAACCAACCAACCAACAAATCGGTCGGTCAGTCAGTCAGTCAATCAACAGATAATACCATCTCTTAGACCATAAGGACCACCAAGAAGAAAATAAGAGAAACAGATAAGCTTGTACCATAAAGGGAGATCTGGTCTCCCTAGGCCCCTCTCTGCTGCCCTGGATTATCTGTATGGCTGTAAGTCTAACCACTTACTGCTCCTGCCCTCACAGAAGTGGTCCTAATGTAGGGTAGAGACTAGTGTGCAGGCTGTGGCATGGTCACGCATGCACTACTGGTAACCCTCCAGGGCACATGATGAGGCTCATGACAGAAATCCAATCCACTGTCAACTCGTTCTGGCTAACAACCTAAAGGATCTGGAAGGAGAGTGGAGAACGGCACGTTTGGACAGAGCTCGGGTGAGGTGAGGACTTGAAGAGGGGGAAAGGTCAGGATCATTTCTATAATAACACAGTTTTTATAAGGTTCCCATGGTATCAGATCAGAACTTAAAGGCAGTTTCCAGATGGCCAGAGCTCCATCAGTGAAGTAGGCGCCATCCAGTGCTCAAGCAGACAGTAAGAGTGAGCTGACTCACAGCAACATGAGCCACCAGCATCCCTTGGGTGCCCCCCATTCTGTCCATCCCCCAAATGGCAGCTCCTTCCACTTATGCTACACTGAAAGTGCCCCCTCCCTGAAAGACTCTGGAGCTGGTGGCCAGCATGCCCCTCCCACAGAAGTGCCCGCCAACTGCCCTCATGCCGCTTGCAAATGCCCACTCCTTGTAGAATCCAAGAGAGCATGTTCCTTGCTCTAAAATAAGCAACAACCATATCATATGGCCATATCATGCACCCCTTTCCCAGAGTTCAGAGGGTGGTGCAACTATACCTCCCTTACACACTTCTGTATCTGGGAGCTGTCCTAGACCTCCCACGTGTTCTTCTCATGAATTATGCATAATATCTGCCTCTGGGGTCTACTATGCTTCCTGGATAAATTTTTGTTGTTGTTGCTGTTAGTGGTAGTGATGGTGGTGGTGGTGGTGGTGGTGGTGGTGGTGGTGGTGGTGTGTGTGTGTATTTGCAGTTTCACTACCAGAGGATGGCAGGAAGCAACTGTGTGATCCCTTACGTTAACCAGATGTCAAGTAACAGTCACCTTTGTGCACCATTTAACACGCACATGGTCTATTTCCCCAAGGACAGCTGCCCAGGACCTGATATGTGTAACAAAACAAAAATTTTTCCTATTTTTTAAATATTTTACTTATTCTGTGTATGTGTGAGAGAAGGGGGGCTTGAGTGCAGGTATGAAGGTCAGAGGCAGACTTTTGGGGGACAGCTCTCTCCTCCCACCATAGGTTCCAAGGATCAGACTCAAGTCATCAGGGACACAGCAAGATCTTTGCCCATAGAATCATCCCACCACTGCAAATCACTTTGCTCATTTGTTTCTTTTTTCTGGTGGTGGTGGGGGGGGGGGAGGTTTTTGTTGTTGTCGTCTGAGAAGAGTTGTTGTTGTTGTTACAATCTGTTGACCAGCATTGTCTTCAGCATTCACAGTCCTCGGTATAGGGTTCAGGCAGCATCCCAGATGTTCATATCAAAACACAGCCTTACCCAAACAAACCTAAAAGTAGCCTTTCCCCCAAACAGGCACATATACAAAGGAAAGCACTTACGTGTCCCCAGGACCATCATAACATAGCTTAAGTCCTTGCCACAGCAAAGGGGCCCCTCCGATCCTGCTCCCGTTGGCCTGTTTTGCTTTCCCTAGGCCTCTGTTTTAAGACCTCTGAAGTACCTGCCTTCTCTCTGCTGCATGGTGGGTCCTGGATGAAGAATGCCATGATAGAAAAGGCTCGGTGCTGGTGTTCTCTTTCTAACTTGCCGCATGGCTGCCATTCCTCTCATGCTTAGGAAACACACGTGGTTCTGGGAAACTTCTCTCTGTCTTGGTATGGTACCATCTTCTAGGCTTCACACAGAGGAGCCTAGGACTTCCTGCACTAATCATCTCTCAGCCAGTAGCTGCTGCCTTTTCTTCATCCCTTGCCAGGCTTTGCTGCAGCCCGCGAATATTTTCCACTCCAGCACAGGCTGCCAAAGCATTCCACAGGGCCCGCTTCCGTGATTGCCTGTCGAGATGAGCTTCCAGCCTCGTGTGGCATAGATCTGAACAAATCTTCAAGATATGACTCACAGAATGGAGAACCTGCAACATGGCTTCCTGGAGGGAACAATGTGGGAGGGCACCATAGTGGAATAAAAAATGTCACCCGTAGGCTCCTGAAGTTTGAACACTGGGTCCCTAGTGGGTAGAACTAGAAGGCGAGGCCTTGGAGGAGGTGTGTCACTGGAGGGTGGGCTTTGCAGGAAGTGTGTTATTGGAGGTGGGCTTTGTAGGAAGTGGGCCACTGGAGGGCAGGCTTTGCAGGAAGTGTGTCACTGGAGGGCAGGCTTTGCAGGAAGTGTGTCACTGGAGGGTGGGCTTTGCAGGAAGTGTGTCACTGGAGGGTGGGCTTTGCAGGAAGTGTGTCATTAGAGGCAGGCTTTGCAGAAAGTGTGTCACTGGAGGGTGGGCTTTGCAAGAAGTGTGTCATTGGAGGGCGGGCTTTGTAGGAAGTGTGTCACTGGAGGGTGGGCTTTGCAGGAAGTGTCAATAGAGGCAGGCTTTGCAGAAAGTGTGTCACTGGAGGGTGGGCTTTGCAGGAAGTGTGTTATTGGAGGTGGGCTTTGTAGGAAGTGGGCCACTGGAGGGCAGGCTTTGCAGGAAGTGTGTCACTGGAGGGCAGGCTTTGCAGGAAGTGTGTCACTGGAGGGTGGGCTTTGCAGGAAGTGTGTCACTGGAGGGTGGGCTTTGCAGGAAGTGTGTCATTAGAGGCAGGCTTTGCAGAAAGTGTGTCACTGGAGGGTGGGCTTCGCAAGAAGTGTGTCATTGGAGGGCGGGCTTTGTAGGAAGTGTGTCACTGGAGGGTGGGCTTTGCAGGAAGTGTCAATAGAGGCAGGCTTTGCAGAAAGTGTGTCACTGGAGGGTGGGCTTTGCAGGAAGTGTGTCATTGGAGGGCGGGCTTTGCAGAAAGTGTGTCACTGGAGGGTGGGCTTTGCAGGAAGTGTGTCATTGGAGGGCGGGCCTTGAGAGCTTACAGACTCTGTACCATTTCTACTTCACTACTGTCTCTGACTTTTAATTCAAACTTCAAACTCATAGCACCCCACTCCAGCTACTGTGTCTTTTGTCTGATGTCACACTGTCACTGCCATTAAGGACTCTAACCCTTTGGAACCATAGGCCAAAATAAACCCTCTCTCCTAAAAGTTGCCTTTTGGTCATGGTGTCTTATCACAGCAACAGAAAACTAACCAAGACATACACACATTTCCCAACAAAAGCTATTTCCAGGAACAATAACAGTCTCAATAAGAGCAATTCATTTGCTAATTTTAATATTGTTTGAACACACAAATAGCAGTATTGCACTATATAGGCATCAAGCCACGGCTGCCACTCACGCTTTGTCCATCAGATCTCACTGATCCCTATGTTCTTTGCACTTCAGAGAAACGTGTCCTTCTGCCAGGGCCCTTCTGGTTAAAGTCATAATTTTACTAAAAGCCAAGGGAAGTGCTCACTCTGTATTAGAACAGCTTAGAAATGGGGCCTGATCTTGATGGTATGGCCACACGACCCGTTGGTCCAGGACAAGTATCTCCCACAACAGGTCAGTGCATGTGCAGCATCCACACACTAAATGTGCTGTCCAGGGTGGAATCCTCAAAGCCTAGCATTCACCGTTCCCCCTCCATGCCTGGACAGACCTGGTTGTGTTCACGAAATAACTGAATCGATGAAGGAGCACCCATTTTCCCACAGCTGCCACTGCTGAAGCCACTCCAGCCCCTTGGATCACAGTTGTCTGTGTTGACTCTTCTCAGGCAACCAGTTTAAATCTATGCTTGAAAACTTTTTGAGTTTTCTTTCTGCGTAAATCATACTGTTCTGTGTGTTTTCCCTAAGTAGATACACAGAAAGGGGTTCCAGAAAACAAACCTGGCAAAATTCAAGATATTAGTCTCCAAACCCTAGTGAAAGAGGCTTTCAAGCTCTAAGAAGAGTCAGGGTGGCTTTCCGCCTGACTTTAGTGACTGCGTTCACAAGTTTATGCAGCACCCTGTTCCTCTTCAAGCACCCACCCACCCCTGCCTCAGTAGCCCTTCTTAAAGCATCCTAAATTCTTGTGCTCACCACTAGCCTCCTAAAGCCTTTTCCTTTCCTCAGCTATGGATTCAGTCAGGCGATCAGTGGTAGCAGTCCTTGAAATCCTCTGCTCCTGAAGTGAGGCCTCGCACTTACCATGTACTCACTTAGCATCTGGGTGGGTGGGCACGTGCACCCGTGGAAAGATGAAGCCCAGCAATCAACAGTCCTGAGGCCTCTATCCATCTCTAGGCTGGGAGATCGATGGAACGCCAGAAGAGGATGAGGGCTACATCTGTCTGTCCGTCTGGAGAGGAGGTCCATTCACAGCCTGAGAAGACTCCTTCATGTGGCTTTGATTGTCAACTTGCTTTTTTGTCCTGTGGGAGAGAGGGAGGGAGGGAGAGAGAGAGTTGTGAAAAGATGTAAGTCCTACTTTTCAGGTCTCCTGGAGATCCCTGTCAACCCTGGAGAAGCTGGCCCGAGACCACTGGCTGCCAGGCCTTCAGTGCTTTGCTGGACAGCTCCCCTCTTGAAGGACATTTCAAGAGCTTCTCAGAGAATGCTCCTTCAACCCTTCTCTCTTCCTGTCAGTTCTGCTTACCCAGCACTCTGAAGGAACTTGGGACAGCTGTATTGCTCTCCAGACCTCGAGGCTAAGGTTAGCTTTTCCACTCCGTGACTCCTCCTGCATTTCTGCCAATCTCCTTCCTGGCCCTTTCATCCCCTGAGAAGCCTCTGATGAGTTTCCTATGTGGAGGTGACGCCACCCCTTTCTGGTCCAAAGAGTTCATCTACCTGAAGAACCTGGCAGCTGTAGTAAGTGAAAGCTAAGACTGAGCCGCCTGAGCTCGTGAGGGAATCCATACACAGGAATTCCAGAATCCAGGAAGCCAACCATGCAACAGGAAATCTAAAACCACAGCAGAAAGTCTGAGCTGTGCCAAAATGAAGCTCCAAAAAGGAATCAGAGTTCCAGCAAGACAAGAAGCCAAACAAAAGAGGTAGGGGCCACTACAGGGATTTCAGCAGCTAAAGCCTGCTCTACGCTCCTTCTCTGCTTCCAACAACTACACCTGTATTTTTATCCTAAGCAGAAACAACAGACAATGTCCGGGCTTGAATTTGACCCTCTACACATAGGCCTTTTGTCTGACCTATGTCTCTGCCTCAGTTTCCCCTGAAGCTAATTATAGCACCTACACCAGAAAGTTCACCTAAGCATCACAGGGAGGCGGGATAGGTTAAGCACTGGGGACTTCCGGTTCAACAGGAAGTGCTCAACAAAGAGTGGCTGTCATTGGTTTTTATTAAGAAGACTTTTCAATGTATCCAGGATGGATCTTCCTGGCAGAGGGTAAGGGTTAAGATCGCCTGAGTGGAAATTACAGGAGCTGGTGGGAAAGATAGCTTCGAGATAGAGAAATTAGTGCATGGTTACTTTTGTTACTAATATTTGTGTCTTCATCAAGGCACGGTTGGCATATGAAGTATTAGGATTTGATGAGTTTTGATGGCTGCATCTATTGCTGTAACCAAGGTAACAGGCACATGTGTCACCTCAAAAGTTAACCGTCCCATGCCCCTTTGCCTACTATCTCTCCACATTCCACCTCCCATCTTTTCAGACAACCACCGCTTTACCTTCTCTCATTATATGCTACCTTATATTGTCTTAGAATTTGTATATAAAAGAAACCTGTGGCACTATTTTGGTCTGGTGGTGGGGAAAACCCAGCATCTTTAATTCAGTGTGATTGTAAATTAATTTATATTGTTATTTTTTGTCAGTAACTCATTCCTTTTAATTATTGAGTGAGTAGCTTTATGTTATCTAATGTGACATCACTGGAATAGCAAGCCAGACAAAGTGGGCTACACCTTTCACCGAAGCACTTCAGATGTGCAGCCAGGAGTTTGAAGCCAGGCTTGGGTATATAGTGAAACCGTGAAACCAAGGCCATTTTAGAATACAGAAGACTATATCGCAAAACAAACAGATTAATATGTAAACAAATGTTATCACACAAGCATATCTGATGCTCACCTGTAATGCCAGCACTCAGAACGCTGAGGCGGGAAGATCACAAGTTCCAGGCGAGCACAGTCTAGAGGGAACCAGTTTCAAGGGAAAACAAGACAACCAAACCCAGGTGCTAAGAGCCACTGAGCTCTACTTTGTGCCACCTCCTCCCACGTGTACTGCACATCTTGGTTTCATTGCCTCCTCACAATAAACTGTCGCCCTGGGTTTCCTAGGTGAGGAAGAATGCGCTTCGGGAAAGTGATGTGACTTCCATGGGATAGGCAGGCAACTGGTAGCATCTCAAGGCAGGATCAGGTACAGCTAGTCTACCACAACAAGCCCTGCTCTTAGGATAAGGGGGCAGGGTGGGGAGGGGAATAGACCTAGATGACTTAATTCAGGAGGCTTCTGTGTGAAGGCATGGCTATTTAGCCAGGCATTGTGCTACATATAAATTACCATCCTTCGGGATATTGAGACCATAGGATCACCAAACATTCAAGTCACAAAGGTTAAAAAAAAAAAAAAGACCTCTTTGTAAATCCTTGGGAATAAGAAGTGGAGTTTGGAGGAGAGAGAGGAGAGAGAGGAGAGAGAGGGAGGGTCCTCCTCTAACCTAGATGTGAGCACAGACGCCTGGGAGTAGAAACACCCCCCAGGTATCAATTCCAGCTAAAGGTCTGAAACACCCTCTGTAGTCCAAATAGCTCTGTTCCTCCAAATCCTTATGTGGAAACTCAACCAGTGTGGTTGGGGCTGGGAGGTGGGGGTCGGTGGAGTCCACTGGATCATGAAGACCAGAGATAGGATCAATGTGCTCATTCCAGACAGCTCCTTAGCCCCTGCCACAGTGTAAGCGTACAGTGTACTCTGTCACACTCCATGAGCCTCACCTGCCAAAGCCTTGATGTTCAAGTTCCCTGTCCCAAAACTGTCATGAACAATTTTCTGGTTGTTTCTGTGTCATTCTAACGTGTTTTGTTCAAACAGTCCAGAGCAACTAGTCGGAGCCAAGAACTGCCTAGTCGAGAAGATATAGGATTTTTAAAGATATTCTGTCACTGACCAACATACCAGAAAACGGCCAGGCAAGAGTGTGCCCCTCCAGTGGGCTGACAGGGAAAGGGAGCAGTGCTGTGCACGGTGGCCATGACAATGTGTCAGCTGAGCGAAGCCAAGCGGCTACCTGAGGCTCCTCTGAACCAAAGGCAGGCAAAGCATCAAAGCTTCCTTCCTCTTTAGCAGAGGGAGTCGGGGCCTCCCAGGGAGATTTGAAGCTCTGGGTGGCTGTGTCTTACTTTGAGGCCTGAAAAGAAATCTGCTTCTAGCATGGGAGTTTTCCAGCTTCTATACTGAGTCAGACTCAAGGGTCCCCAGAACTGAGCCCCACCCCCACCTTGGCACTGACTCTCACCTTCCTGCTTCTGTCTGGGAAGGCCCCTTGCCTTTGCCTACTCAGCTGGTGTCAACTACTCAGTGTTGAAAATACAGTTAAGCGCCTCCCCCAGAAAAAAGCCTTGTGATAGCTCCTTTCTGCCCACACTGTCCCCAGCCAGGAGTTTTCAACCAGCTCCTCTAATGATGGAGTGTGTTAATTTGTTCTCAAGCTTTCCCACGGGGGAGGCAGAGGGTTTCTTACAACCAGACAGGAACCTGTAAGGTTCATCTCTACCACAGGAGACTATGGACTTCCTTTAGAATGAAGGGTGACAATGGGGAAGTGCTCTTTAGCAAAGAAATCTGACTTCCTAGAAATTGAAGGCTCCCCTCTCATTCTCTAACTCCCCTAGGCCAGAGCGCCTCTCTAAGTTCAGGGCTCGGAGAACTTGGTAATCACATGAGACAGTTGCACATTGTCCTCCGAGTATCTTCCGCAAGCCCCAGGCCTCAAAGGCACCCAATTGACAGCGCTCCTGATGGATGAGATTGCTCAAAAGGGAGGGGCTGGACAGAGATGGCAGGGTTAAGACTGAGGCAAAGGGACCAGGGCAAATGGGAGATTTAGCCATGTCGGAACAGGACTTGTCAATTGGCTCTGCATCCCTGTCCAACGTATCACAAAGAAAGCAAGGGTCAGTAGCCATGTGCACAGGTAATAGCACTGGAGCCACAAAAGAAGACTCTTAAAGATAAGTTGGAAATACAAAGATTTACCATCACAGCCCAAGACCTGGGCAGGCTTCTGACATGGATACAGGTACTTCCAAAACAACTATCTCACTGGCATGGTGAAGCACTCCTTTAATCCCAGCACTCAGGAGGAGAGGCAGGTGGGTCTATGCAAGTCCCTTCTGAGCCTGGTCTACATAGTGAATTCCCAATGGGCTGGGGCTGCACAGTGAGACTCTCAAAAAAGGAAAGAAGGAAGGAAGGAATCCGTCTAAAGAATAGGATAGGGCAGAAGCAAGAGGATTTGTTCTAGTACATTTATACTGTGGTGTTTTTATTTATTTTTATTCTCTCTGCTGTCCTAGAGTCTGGTCCAAGATAATGATGGCTGTGCCCTATTAGCCATTTCATTCACTGCTCTTTCAGAGCACTGGTTGCCAGTATGGCTCCTAGCTTTTAAAACATGTATTTAAAGGAATCTATTTTAATACAGTAAATACAAAATGCAGTAAAAGAACAAAACTCATTTGTATTGCATGTGAGGGTTTTTTGTTCTTGTTACTTGTTTTTGCTGTTGTTTCACTTATGATTTGGTTTAGTAAAGATATAAGCTTTTCTAAGGTTTAATTATACCTAAAAAAAAAAAAATTCCATTGTTGGGGTTGTGAGAATGTTAATTTACTATATTGATTATTCTGAGATGTCCCTGAGCTACAAATTGACATTAATTATTCATGGACCTGATAGGGCCTATATTCAGAGAGTTTTTTTTTTTTCCATTAAGACATAATTCACTACCTCAACACTTTCAGAACCCAATCCATGGGTTATCAGAGGGGGAACTGCACCCTAGTCAGAACAGCATTGGAGACAGCATAGACAGCCTACTCTGATGAGGAAAAGCAGGATTCAACTGGCTGGAGAGAGAAACAAATCAACTACAAAAAAAAAAAAATCTCTAAATCATTATCATTAGCACCATCCCGATAAAAAAAGACTCTGGCGGAACCCCCAAGATCTTCATCCTCAATAATCAAAGACTTTGCTTCCTTCTGTGACTTCTTTTGTATCCACCCTTCCTGTCTGTGTCTGTCAGTTCCCTACTGAGAGAACATGCTTACAAAATGTCCCTCAATCTGGCTCCCTAAGGAACACAGTACAGGTCACGGACCGAGAAGAGGATAATGACAGACTAAATTATCATCCAATCAAACAAAAACTAATAACAAACAGGAGAGACTAGCTAACTAGCTATGGAGCCATGAGAACACAGATCCCATAAGCAAGCCCTGCCATTGAATATTTAGTTCTTTACTTAAGCATGGGTGTGGTAGTGTTCTCAGCTCAAGACCTGAGTTCCATGCCCTGCAGATGGTGGAGAATTGGGGACCACTGCTGTGGAGTGTGTTTATTACGTATGAAAAATGATGAGACTGTGAATGAGTGAAACAAGACATCAGAGCCCTTTAGCATCTTTAAGAATAACAGCAAGCCAAACGGATACTGAAGGCTGCTAGGATTCATGTACCTGAAGGATTGAACTTGTAGATCAATGTGCCCTACTAAAGGGAAAGATGCCCAGGGTTTGGTCCCCCAGTTAACTTTTCTATGATGTTTGCCAGATCTAGGTAATATCTTTAAAATAAAATACCATTCAAACCACGTGCTGAGTATACATCAGAGCCTCATCGTGTGACTTTGAAAGGAGACAAAATTCCTTAACAGATGGAGGAAGAATGGATGCCACTGGCAGAAAAGATCCATATGCTAGAGAGTGCTGCTAAGTAGCTCACTTCATGGGATGGAAAGGTTGGCTGTTGTGATGGAAACTCATATCCGAAGGCCTGCCTGGGATCTGTGTCTGCTTTCGTTTGGTCTTTCAAATGCTTGTAGCATTGCCTGCCTGCCTGCCTGGCAGCACGGTTGTGTGGCTGTGGCCGTGGCCATGGCCGTGGCTGTGGCCGTGGCCATGGCGTGAGGATAGTGGGTGCCTGCCTTCAAGAGGAGGACAGTCCAACTCTGTGGAAATTGCCAAGCCAACCTCATCACACTAATTACAGTCAGTCTGATAGGAGGAAGGGGAGACATCTGTCAAGAGTACACGGTGAAGCCTCACCTACCCCCAAGGAAGTCTGGCAGTGCCTAGTCTCAGAGTGCCAACTACAGAGTCAAAGATAATTTCATTAAACAAGGTTTGCATTTGTTAAAATTACATCCAAGGTAGGACTGTGAAATGGTACAGCCACTTTGGAAAGCAGTTTGGCAGCCCCTCAAAATGTTAAACATAGAATTCCGGTCTGATCCAGAAACTACTTCTAGGTATACACCCAAGATAATAAAGAGATAGTTCCGTTTAAATCATGTGCAGGGATGTTAAGCCAAAAGTATGTAAACAACCCCTAGTTTCCATCAGCTGACAACTGGATGCACAAGACCCAGTACCGCCTCACTGGGAAACCTATTCAGCCATTAAGAAGCAATGGTGTGCTGATGAACAGCACAACACAGGAAAGTGTGAAAGATTCAGATCAGTGAGGGGATCTGACTGACACAAAATGCCACATAGTAATGCTACTTTGTTATATGAAGAATCAGAAACAACAGATCCAGAGACACTAAAAGAGTAGTGGCTTCCAGGGGTTGGGACAAGGGACACGGATGAGGGGCTGCCGGTGGGTGTGGGATTTTTTTTTCCTGAAACATGTTCTAAATTAATTAGGCACTTGTGATGATTTCATCTCCGTGATGACACTAAAAAACACTGAATTCTGCTCTTGAAAAGAGTGAAAAATACTGTTTGTTGCATGTGCGTTGTATCTTAAATCGTTATGTAAAATCAATCAATAAAGCTGATTATTTGTTTTAAAAGGTGAAAGTGAATTCTTCGAATAAGGGAAAAACACACGCATACTCAGCGAACAAGGGCAGACGCTGGCGGACGAAAGCACAGGAGGAGAGGAAGAGCACGCCAGAGCTGAAGGCCATTGAGGAGCAGACCCCAGAGCCAGTAAGTGTGGTTCTGCTTGGTACTGGACAAGAGCACTGGCTCTGCAAGCATGAAGATCTGAGTTCAAATCCCCAAGATGCAAGTACAAAGTCACACACAGCTGTGCACACCCCTAGCCCAGATTAGATACACAGAGATAGGCAGATCCGAAGAGCTCCTGACTGACCACCTTGCTGACTGACCAGCTTCTCCATCACTAAGAACCCCCACCTCAAGTCAACAATGCAAAGCACGTCAGAGAAGACAGTGAGTGTCTGCTCTATTATCTGTGTGTACATAAACGTGCATGTACCACAGTCACACACACACACACACACACTCATCGATACACATGTACACAGACACACATACATACACACTAACACACATGTACACATTCACACATTTACACATATACACACTCACACATGCACATACACATACATACACATATATACAGTTACACATATACACACATTCATACATATGTACACACTCACACACATACTCACACACACATACAGTACATTCACACACTCACACACACATTTACATTCTCACAAACCCATAGACACTCAACACTCTCACACATATACACTCACATATTCTCACACGTACATATACACACTCACGCGTACTCTCACACTCACATACACATTCAATCATACATATATACACACTCACACAAATACTCACACATATACAATACTGCTCTAGATCTTTTTTAAAATATTTTTTATTTTTTACATATACATTTATATTATTACACATATATAAAATAAACTGCATACGGCAAGAAGAACCATGAAACAATCAGGAATTATCATAATGTTTTGGCTATTTGGATTTTTGCTGTTCTTTTATTTTTTTATTTAATATTTTTACATATGCATTTATATTATTACACTTATGTACAATAAACTACCTACAGCAAGAAGAACCAAGAAACAATCAGGAATTATATTAATGTTACTTTCATAGTGTTTTTGGCTATTTGTATTTGGCAGCCTTAAAGAAAACATCTTTTCTATTTTGGTAAGTCTAAAATTCTGAATATAAATCAATATCTATCATATCTTGTCATTATCAACTTAAAGCATCTATCTAGACCTAAAAAATCGTAACCCCTAAACAACTAAGCTTAATTGCAAAACTGAACTATTAATCTTCAACCTACCATAGACTTGAGAAGAAATAAAATTAATTACCTGAGTATGCCAGGAGTTCAGGCTAGTAGCTTCCCAAGGAGAAGACGACAGAGATAGTTTGCTGCCTGAACAGTCATCCAAAACTATAACATTGGAAAATCATCTTCAGCCTTCTGGCTCAAAATATTTGACAGACATTTGTGAGGCAGGAACTATTGAGGATTTGCTTACCCTGTCTTGGCAGAATTTGGCTGTTGACTCTGCCTGCTTCCAAGATTGCCCATTTTTAGGCAGAATTCTGCCTGTGGTAGAAGCAAGGACATTTTGCCCAGTGGCTTGTTTGCCACATTTGAAACCATCTCCATCAGGAGGTTCACTGATGCTCATCATCCTCTTTGAGGTAGGCTGGGTGTTGCCAGTAGGTTAACCTGTCGCATTGTAAATCTATCTTTGAAATAATGGAAACATCTTCAGGTCCCATATTCTGTATGTCTATTTGGTTTTTGAAGACCTTATCTAACTACCAGCTCTAGATTTAATGTTTTTCCAGAGATCAGGTAACAATGGAGCTGCCTTCTAATTCCTCTGTGTTTTGTTTTAGTTTTAAGCATGCCACCTATGATCCAAAGATTATTCTCATGTTTTTTCATTGAAATACCCAAGGCACAAAGATATAGAGGTTATGCTAGTCATCCTGCCTCTTAGATGAAGGGCACGGAGCCTCAGTTTCCCCAGTGATGGTGTTTATGAGGAAAGGATGGTTTAGTGCATAAGAATTTACGGCAGTCGGAGGACTGAATTCCATGATAGCATCTGCGACCTTATCGCAGCACCATCAGTGAGCCTGGCTCCACCACATAAAAATGTTCAGATTTCACTTAGGAACAGGAACCACGGGGCCTGGTGGGAAGATCAGTAGGTGAAGGCATTTGCTGGCAAGCCTGACGGCTTGAGTTCAAGCCTCAAAACTTGCACAGTAGGATTGCCATGCATGTACGATGGCATACCCATGTAAGTGAACACATACACATGCAAGAAAGTGTGAAAGAAAGAAAAAAGATAAAATTAACATTCATTATATTTTATATATTATAAGTAAAAAAAAAAAAAACAAAAAGAAAGAAAGAACTAGTACATGCCACTTAGGCTGACTATAGATAGAGACTTTGAAGAATATTCTATTTCCTTTCTAAAGACTACAGCACCAGGAAACATTCTGACCTATCAAAACACAGTCTCAAGTCAATGGGAGAAATTAGGGTTGTTTCTTCAATTCCTCTTGGGAGGGGCCAGGAAGCTCCGTGACTTGTTTGTGAAAGACTCCGGTTCTGCTTTTTCTGAATGAGAGATTTGCTGATCTTGACATCCATGACATGTTTCTCCCTAGAAAGGAGAGAAGGAATGGTCTCGTTGCAGATGGGACCCACAGCCAATGCGAGCTTCACACTGCACATGCTCATGTTTGTCAATAACAGTGAGAAAGGGGGATGCTGCGAATGTGGCTGACCCATGGTGTCTTCCAGAAAGCCTCCTGGAGCTGAGGAAGGTTTGTGGTCTGTCCATCTTGCCATTCACAGGCCCTCTGGGCAGCCCTGAACCGACACTGCTCATCACACTCTGCCTTTGTAGCAGCACAACACATGAACACAACTCTGCGTGTTTTCACTTTGGGCTGAGGAAACTGGCTCAGAGAGCATTAAGTACCTTCTCCAAAGCCTTTTGTGGTGGACAGTCACAAAACACAAACCTAGTAAAGTATTCAAGCCCTGTGTCCCCATCCTACCTGTGCAGTGCATCACAGAATCCAGGACTGGGAGTTTAAATTAACGCAGAGCTTCTATAAGTGCAGACAAGGACATCCAATCTATGGTCCATGGGCCACACCTTGCCCCTGAATGACAACAAACTTGACTCAATACAAAATCATCAATTTACTTAACGTAGTATGAGGGGCTTTGGTTTTCTGTTATTTTGATGTTTTTTGTAGCTCAATTACACAGCTCTTCAGCGTGAACGTTGCAGATGACAACATCATGTTGCAGTGCCAGGAGGCCGGACACCCCTGGGAGCCACCTTGTAGTCTTCTCCCCAGCATCCATGAAGCTCTCCTCACTCAGAGCGTTGGGCCTACATCTCTTGCAGGTTAGCCAGCCGATTCTCTTTGCAAGCTATTTTTGATGAACTAATTTGAGTTTTACACTCTCCTCACCCTCCCATCTGGGTAGCATATGTTCGTTCAGTCACTGAACATTTATTGAACAATGTCAAATGAAAACACCCTCGCTAGGTATCGACAGGATGGAGGAAGAGGCAGATGAAGCGAGGTCCCTGACTGAAAGGCACTTACAATCTGGTAAGAAGGAGATGAACAACAGAAAAGAGGGCCGAGCATCGAAAGAGGGTGACATAGAAAAGCGTGGGCCGGAGCCCTCTCCAGAAAGAATCCTTCCCTCACGTGCTCAGGATCACCACAGACCCTGTCAAAAGCAAGCGAGTAGAAGTTGGCCGTCGTGTGCAAAGAAGGTAGGGTGAGGCACAAAAGCTACTGAGGAGCGAGGCGTGGGGCTGTAGGGCTGAAGTCTTTTCAAACAAGGAGATTTTGTAGAAGGAAAAACAAACCCTTTAAACAAACACAAAAAGAGCCAACTATTGATCCCCACCCAGCATCCAGGCACAGCAGGCCATCTCAGTACAAAAATCTATTGCAAGATCAATTTCTGATTGAGACGTTTTTTTCGGCTGCCACAGTATACTAAGTAACTAATTTCTTCCCCTTTCATTTTTTGGGGATGTCAGCTCAAAATATCCAAAGACTACCCAGATAAGAACCTGACCGGGATACTATTTGAATGGGTCGGAGGTAGCCCTCACACACACACACACACACACACACACACACACACACACACACACACACGATAGCCTATCACACTTCCAAAGGTCTACAGAAATGTGAGGTGATGGAGTCATATTTATTGTTGGTGGTGTAAGGCTAATTATGGGAAACTGATGAAGGACACTAGATACAATGACGCCCATGAGATCACTACGTCAAAGAGGGCTCCTCCACCTGCTAGCATGGCTGCTGACAAGCCAGGGGTTTCTGGGTGCGAACTTTTCTAGATCCCAATTACTGGGCATAAACAAAGGCAGGGGAAGTGTGCGCGGGCATTCAATGGGACTCGTTCGAACAGAAGGTGGGAACAGCATCCATGTATTCCCGGACTTGCAAGCAGAGCGCAACTAAATTTAGCAGCCAGTGATATTGATTTGATTAAAAATGGTTGAAGACTTGTAAATGTCACTGGAACTTAGCAAAATGAATATTATTAAATCCTTCTGGTGACGGGGGAAACTAACACAGGGATTTGCTACGGTCTCTGTAATTAATTGCTCTGTCATGATTTATATTAACTTACAGTACAACTCCATTAGCTCAGACCTGTCATCTCTGCTCAAGGAACCACCAAGTAATCACTACCACATTAAAGAATAAATTAGTTTTTGGCTGGGAGCCTAGCTGTAGACTGTTTCATTCGTGTCTGCTGTAGACATATGTACCTAATAAAGTTGGGACGAATGAGGTAAAGTACATATACATCAATGTCAGCGGGTTAGATGGTAGAGACAATACATTCAGCGCTGTTCATTAGGCCTAATGAATCTCACTCCGTCAGCTGTCCCACCTTGTGTTTAGCAAATGCCTTCGGGTCAGCTGCACCGAGAACGGTTCCTTGAAAACTAGGTAGGTCTTCCGAGAGTTTCCCCTCTTAGCAGTCTGCGGCCTGTGGTTGTCATAAGAGCTCCGTGTGGTTTTTGTTAACACTTCATTACCCTAAAGTTGGATAAATTATCCTCTTGCCTCTCCAGCTACATGCAAACACAGAAGCAGAGTCCTCGCTAACACTTACCATAGATTATGGGGATTTGTAAGGGTCTATCAAAATCATCTTTCGCTTTGATAGCCGGATGATGCCCTAAGCAGACCTTGATAGAAGACTGCTTTACATTTCAAAGAAGGCTCCAGTTGCCCCCAGGGTTTGTAAGCTAAAACATGAACTACTTCCTTTTCATTCCAGGCCAAGGAAAGCTAAATTGGCACTGGGCTAGCCAGAAGGGTAGCTGGGTAAAGCTGTGGGGCAGTGGCCTATGCCATCTTGTGTAAGGGGAAAGCGTGTGGGCCCTAGGAGTTCAGCAAAGCTGCAAGGCTCAAGGACAAAGTCACTTCAGCTCAGATCTTTGGGCACTGCCCAGACATTCATAATTTGTCCCGGATCATTTCTGCAATTTGAATCATCAGATGTCAGCGAGTCCTTCACAGATGCTATGCCCGCAGTGCAAGGAGCCTGCGACACGGGGGCTTCTCCCTCTTGGCTGAATAGAGTGACAACTGTCCAAATTGCAGAGCAATGGCAGCCCAAGCCAGCTGGAAAATGCAGACACTATTGGGGATAAAGATCTGAGGAGCCTGAGTCAGTCTGAGAACTATGGGAGCCTTAGCCCTGCTCCTCTGTGTATGCTAAGGGATTAGATCTTATATTTATAGCAGCCAGTCCTGAAGGCTCACAGGTATTGCAAGCAGGTCTGTACCCTCATACTGTGTTCATACCCCTGACTTCATTTAAAATAAGTCATAAAGTAAACAGAAAAAATTTTCTCATGTCATAAAACAAATATTTGGACAGAAAATGGTATTAGAAAATAAATAAAATTTTCAAAATTTAAAAAGAAAGCAAGACATTGAAGAAGATGGTAATGAGAATAACAACAAAAAAATGGCTAAAATTGAAATTATTTCTAAATATTTCTCATCACTGGTCTTCACTAGATAATAGACTGAGATGGAAAGAAGCAATAGGCTAGTCTTTGTCTGCAAATTTTCACTCATTCCTATATCCTCACAAAGGCATGCCAAGTATACAGGCAGGGCACAAAATAATGTCTGACAAGCTCAATTCTCAGCTAAGCAGTCTCATATTTATTTCTGTGGAATTTTTAATGTGCTTTACCTTCGATGGTAAAATACCATCATATAAAAACCTGTCCCCAAAGTAGCCTGGCAGAGTGGCCACAGTAAGTGCCATATTCATCAGAGCAAGGATAACGTCAAAGCATGGGAGAGTGGGGGTGGGGCGGGTGGTATCACAGCCAGCCTGTCAGCCAAAATGATGAGTTTGGCTAAAGACTTTTTTCTGAAACTGCCCTCTTATTTTTCCCTCTCTCCTATTTTCAGTCACTCTGGGAACAAAACCCATGCTCTCACAGAGGATGCAGGCTGGTGGGGAGACCGAGTTAAGAGTCCCTTAGCAGAGCACAAAGGGACTCTTTCCCCAGGCAGCACTTTGTGGTTTCTGCCCTTTGTTTAGGTTCCCCCACGGGATTTAGAAATATCAAATATAAATTCTCAATCTATTAGAAAGCAGATTCCCTTTGCACCAGAAAGCTGTGCCTGCAGATCAAACAGCCGGCACTTCTAATCCTTCCTTGACGGGGAACCCGGAAGCAACTATGTCGTCTGAAGAGTTACAAAAATCGGGGTGATTCAGAAAGAATGGGCAAGTCCCTTATTTGTCTGAGTTGACCAATAACATAGAAAGATAAATTAAATTCATGTTGCTCACACGTTGGCCTGTGTGTGTGTGTGTGTGTGTGCGTGTGTGTGTGTGTGCGTGTGTGTGTGTGTGTGTGTGTACATGCAACACATGTATATAATGCTTAACTTCAAAAAATCCTCCTGTAGCTTTCTCCCTTTCCCCACCCTTTGTGCTCTGAAGGAAGTTTCACATGCAGGGCTGAGCCCTGAGTCCTTCAGAAAAGCGAATGTTTCATTTTCGGCAGAGCCCACATCTCCCATTCAGACCTGTCTCTTTCACGCCTAAATAGAAAGGACCGCTGTGTCCCCTGGTTGTTAAAGAGGAGCCCATGTACAAAGTTAACAAAACAGCATTCGGACAATGGATTTGATCTTGACAGCAGGGAGACTGGACTTTTCTAATTCATCTCTTTCTGGCTCCAACAAATTACAGGTCCCTGTGAAGATCTGCTGACCCTTTTAAAGTGAGCTTGTTGAACAGGCTCGAAGGTGGCCGTAGGATTTAGTAGAGCAGGTTCAGGTCTCGGCAGGCTCCGTGGTCCAGGAGAGACTATCCGTGGAGTGCAGGCTCCCTCAGTTGGTGGCTTGTAGGGATCCATAAACAGCCATCAGCTGTTTATTTCACCTTACCTTTTCACAGACAGTGTGGTGCTGATAAGCCGGTGCTTGCCCCCAGCCGAAACAAAGGCAATTTTCAATTATTTTACAGGTTGGGGGGGGCATGTTTTTGCTAATAAACTCAAATAGTCCTGTACTTAAATATTGGAGCATGCAAGCAAGCACTTTGAATGTGAGCAATAGACAGGTCACAGCTCTGGGAAAGTACCAGAGATTCCTGTGACCTCGGATGACGGGCAGGTTTTGGTCTCGGCATTTAGAGAGTCACGCAACATGAACATGTACATCGTGGAGGATTTCAACAGTGGTGCCAAGCCTAGAAAATGTGTCATGTGAGAAAGTAGCAAGGGCAACGTTGATTTGCACTGGGCTTTTCCAATTAAGGAACAGATCAGAGAATATAAACGGAAGAGTGTTGGGGTCTGCTGGACGGTACACTTTCTTCTTCAGATTCTTTAAGTCTTTGTGGATTTTGTGGATTGCTTCCTAACCCAGTCCTGAGCCCACCTCCCCACCAGTCTTCTAAGTTGACAGAATGGCTCATCTTCCGTGGCAGACCTCACCTGAGCAGCAGAAAAGGTGTGTTCCTTCCTTCTGCAGAGAGGGCTCAGCTGTGAAGAGCACACGCTGCTCTTGCAAAGGACCTGAGTCCTTCTACTGCCCACATGAGGTGGCTTGTGAGCCTCCGACTGCAGCTGGGGGGCAATCCTGTGCCCTGTTCTGGCTTCTGCTAGCACCTGCACTCACGCACACATACTCACATGTGCAGGTACATATGCCCTCACATACACGTGATTAAAAGTTAATTGTGGAAGCAGTCAAGAAAAATGTAAATTGCATTGAAAAACGATCTCTATTGTACCTTCAGACACACTGTGAGAGCTTTGCTCTTTTTCCACACTCACAGAGATGGCAATTTTCTACCTTCTCTCTGTGCCTGCAGAGGATGCTGGGACTTCATATAAGGACCCTCTGGACAGGAAATAAAGATTAATTGAAATGATCATTTAATGAAGACTACATTTGAATGTTGTAACAAAATTCCTCACCTCACTTTCCATATCTAATTCCACTCATGCTTCCCAGGCTCTCGTGCCCACATTCGTTTCTATGATAATTATATGCTGATGAGATGAACACCCTAAAAATGGAACCTAGTTGATACTACACACGACCCAGGTAGTGTCACGCCAGGGAAAATGTTTGATTTCTTTTAAGGTTCAAAAATAAAGTCCTATTCATGAGGCATATTTATATTCTGCACAATGGGAAATTAGTGCACTTTGTCTCGACTTAATAGTGATTTGATAGCATGAGGCTCCAGAAATGTCAAACCATTCAAGAGCTGTTTCAAAATACCAATTCATGAAGGCGGGTAATAGATTTACTTAAGCCATGACAGAATAAAATTCAGAAAAGATTCTAAAATGTCTATCATTAACTAATTAATCCTATAGGGAGCTTGGCAGAAAATTAAAAAGAAAAAGAAAACGCAGAATTTTAATTTTTAATAGATGTAATAGATTATCTATCTCTATCTCTGTCTCTTCTCCCCACCTCCCTCCCTCCCTCCCTTCTCTCCCTATGAACAACCAGTACAGAAAAATTAAAACTAACCTGTTGCCTGTGTTCATTTAGAAAAGACACTGGGAGGAAATGTCACAGTTTAAATTTTATGTAGGTCAATCAACTTCCTGTGATGGAGAGGATGCCCTTGGCCCAGCAGATCACCTCAGGATTTCTGGTGAGATGTGAATGTCAAGGGAAGCATATGGCTACACCAACTGATTGGTGTTCATTCACTCCTGTATTTTACCTTAAATAGACACAGCAATGCTGCGTGGAGCTCATGACTAGGAGAAGCAAATCTTCCAGGACATACTGTGTACCTACTCTATCAGAAAGCCCCACGCTTACCTCAGAGCTAACAGAAACGTAGGGCTGAGCTTGGTCCAACCCTGGACTCCAATCTATGCCTAAAACAATACCAGCTTACCTCTTAAAACTAGGACTGAGGAAAGCCAAGCAGATGACACTGTTGTGGCCTTAATGAGAGCAGGATTTTCCTAAAACCCAAAGAACAGCTAAGTTTTCCTGATCCTAACTCCAAGTTGGTTACTTTGCAATTCATCCAACAGCGTCTTCTTTGATTCTTCCAGATTGCCCTCACTGTCCCGGGGCCCTAAGAACTCAGCGCGTCAAATGGTTTGATTAAAGTTGGTTGTTAAAAGTTGAGATCAGAGATTTCTCTCCCTGCATTCACTCCCTGCTTCGATGGCTTCTTGGCTTTACAGGAGGCTCATTAATAGTCCAGCTTGCGCAGTTTGTCATCTGTTTCATTATGCAAAATATATACTTTTCAATTACTTTTCCTGTGTGAAAATCTCTTAACTCTAACCAGATATAATGATTTCTTTGGGTTTCCTCTCAACCTCTGAATGGCATAGCTTCCCTAAAATCTCAACTGGGGGTAGAATATTGGACACCCCGGTGAGAATTAATTTTAATGTAATGATCTTTATGTGCCCATTAAAACAGGAGTGAGATAGCTCTCAGAGCTGACCACCAGGCAAATACAGGACTGACCTCAAAGGGGAGCTTTCTGATCATTTTGTTTAATCTATTTCACATAGGATGTAAAGAAGCCATCCCTAAAATAAAGGCTTGGTTTGCAACACTAATTTTATTTCAGTGAATAAGAGAGGAAAAAGTTAGAGTCGGAGACCTCTTACCTCCTGATGGTCTGAGCTAAAGCTAAATTTTTAACCACGGAAGCAATGGGAGGTGGGCACACATGTAGACACCCTAGCCCTTACACTTCCTAAGACAGTGAGTGTTTGGTGAATGACTTTACTCTCATATTTACTTCACAGTCCCAGCCCTGGGCATTGCTTCATGATAGAATCAAGAGCCATGCGTGGCATCCAGATGTGTGGGAGTGCATGTCTGTAATCCCACCACTCTGGAATAAGAGGGAAGAGGAACAGAAATTCAAAGTCACCATTGGATACACAGGGAGTGTAAGGCTAGCCTAAGCTAGAAACCTTGTCTCAAGACAACAAAACCAAGAGCCGTTGTCAAGGCTGGGGGTGGAATTCAGTGACAGAGCACTGGCCTAGTGTGGGTTTGATTGATGACAACGATCAATCGTCAATCAATAAATCAATAAATAAATCAATCATAAAAATACAAATGAGATCTTAGCCAGAGAATGTTTCACACTGCCACCACGGTTTGCCTACAAAATGTAGACTTTCCTAGGTTCATGTGTTTGAGCCCTTGGTCTCCAGAAGATGGCACTTTGGTAGGGGAGATTGGAAAACTCTTTGGAGGTAACTCCTTGCTGCAGGAAGTGAATCACTTGGAGGCAGGTCTTGAGTTTTGATAATCCAGCCCCAGGTCTTGTCCTCTCTGATGGAATGTGATCAGTGGTCTCATTCTCCAGGTGTTAAGCCTTTCCTACCAGGATAGGCAGTGTAGTGGTTGAATAGGAACAGCCCCCATAGACTCATGCGCTTGAACGCTTGGACCATAAGAAGTGTCACTATGAGGAGGTGTGGCCTTGTTGGAGGAAGTGTGTCAATGCTCTCCCTCAGGTGGGCTTTGAGGTCTCATACGCTCTAGCTACACCTAGTGTGACACACAGTCTCCTTCTGCTACTTGCAGATCAAGATGTAGAGCCCTCAGCTCCTTCTCCAGGACAATGTCTGCCTGCACACTACCATGTTTCCCTCCATATCAATAATGGACTAAACCTCTGAGACTGTAAGCCAGCCCCAATTGAATGTTCTCCTTTATAGGAGTTTCTCTTCAAAGCAATAGAAACCTAACTAAGACAGACTTCTCTTGTCTTCAAACTGTGGGCCAAAACAAGCCCGCCCTTCCTCAACTTGTTTCTTGTCACAGCAGAAAAAAAAAAAGTAATAAAACACTAAGGTTTTGTCTGCTGATGCCATGATGTCCACACAGCAACAAAAACACCCAACAAGTCATTTCTCACAACTTTTCCCTAATGTTAGGCAGTGCAGGGTCTATGGAGCTTCGTTGAGGAATGTGGGCTTCTTGATCCAGTACAAATGGTGCAAAGAGGCTTGGAAGTATAATGTAGTCGTTTGCAAGACAGGGAAAGAAAACCTTACACTCCACAGTATCTGAAGTGAAACTC
Source organism: Acomys russatus (assembly GCF_903995435.1). Classification (NCBI taxonomy): domain Eukaryota; kingdom Metazoa; phylum Chordata; class Mammalia; order Rodentia; family Muridae; genus Acomys; species Acomys russatus. Next base: position 65,828,692 of record NC_067149.1, on the reverse strand, counting down.
TGTGTTGGTTAGGTTTGTGTTGACACAAGCTAGAGTCATCTGAAAAGAACCACAGTTGAGAAGCTGTCTCCATAAGATTGGCCATTAGGCAAGACTGTTGGGTCTAACGCAGTATAAGTGGTGTCACTGCTGGGCAGGCAGTCCTATGGTATATAAGGAAGCAAACTGAGCATGCTAGGAGGACCAAGACAGCAGGCAGGACTCCTCCATCGGCCACTTCAGTTCCTGCATCCAGATTCCTGCCCTGACTTCCTTAGTGATGGACTGTGACCTGAGAGTTGTAAGCTTAAATAAACGTTTTTCTCCCCATGAACCTTTTGGTCATGTTGTTTTATCATGGCAGTATAAGCCTTAATAAACGCAAACTTGATTGAGAGATGAACCAAGGAGGTCTCAAATGGCAGAAAAGAGACAGGGTAAAGAAAGTTCTAGCCACGAATGCCCAAGGAGCTTTAGGCTGGTGAGTGTGATCCAAAGATAGCAAGAGGAAGTCAAGACTGGCCTGGGAGTATCCCAGACAGCAGATACTCAAAGCACTGTCCAGAAAATTAGAAAATCAGGCAACGGAAGAGTGTCATGGGGCCACAACTATGACAATATATACATGGTTCAAACCCCACATCTGTTGTTACTTCCTACAATGTTTAATCTTGGTGGTCAGCGTGACTGCCAGAAGGCCAGCCACTGAGGACTCCTGAGAGAGACTTCCTTAATTAGATGAGCAGAAGTGGGAGGACCCACCCTAAATCCAGGCAGCACCTTCCAATGGCAATGCAGACACAAGGGAGATGGGAGGTGAGTGCTTTGCTATTTGCCTGCCTGCCTGCCTGCCTGCGAGGCCACATATCCTGTGACTGCTGCATTCTTCTGCAGGGGTTAGAACTAACAGTTTCAGATGTCAAAAGTAAATTGAAAACCAGCAGCTATTTAAGAATCTCCCAGGCCTCCCGTGCCAGGTTAGGACAACTGAGACATCCAGCCTCATGGCCTGAGAAACTGCCAGACTCCAGAACGTGCCACTGTAAGTCAACATTGTTGGGCTCTGAGAGCCATATCGTGCAAGCCAATCTAATGAACTCCCTTTTAGTACAGAGTCATTCTATCCATGCTTTTCCTCTAGAGAGCCCTGACTAATGCTCTCTCTGAACGGCTGCAAGAAAATTCATTTCTCTGTTGTGAGGTTTCCCTTTAAAAAGTGCAAACAGCTTTCCAGGTTACACTTCTAGGTGAGTAACATCCATGTATGTTTCTGTTTCCCCTTAATCATGAAGTATAGCGATCATAGACAGACCTAATGTTCCTGTTTAATCAGTTGGTATTATAATTAACCTAGAAGCCAGTATCATTCAAAATAAATGTGTTATTAACCCAGATTCATCCTAAGTCATGCGCTCCCTCTCCATCAAATGTTCACTTGAGGAAAGAGAGACCTAGACCCTGCAGCAGGTACCACTATGATGAGGGAATGTGGGATTGAGAGATGGGAGAGAGAGAGTAGAGTATGTGGTAGAAAATGGGAGGAAATGGGAGAGAAAGGGAAGCCAAGCACTGTAGAGAGCAGGAGATCTGGAGATGTGGCAGCAGTGAGGAGCGAGCAGACCTGAGGAGCCTGCACAACCACCTGAGGCCATGATGATGTCAGGGACCTGGCTGCCACCCAGGGCCTGTGCTGATGCCCGTGGCCCGTGTTGCCACTAAAGGCCTTCCAGATGTCAGTGGTCTTCACTGCCACCAGAAACCATATGAATGTTTGAGGGTCATGCTGTAGCCAGGAGACATGCTGATCTGAGTTGCCTACGCTTTCACTGTCACCTGAGGCCATCTTGATGTTCGAGCACTGTGCTGAGCTGGCCCACCTGTCACTGGCCACCACACTGACCCAGTCCCTCACCTGGGCAGCACAGTAGAGCTGATCCTGCGGGGGGGCTGTGGGTTAGCCATCCTTTAAGTTGTGAGAGTTAAAAAGCTGGCCCCACCCCTTGCTGGCTATACCATTGGGAGAGCAGCCTGGTACCTCACCCTGGTGTCACAGACTCGGCAGACTAACTCAGCTTCTACCCAGGTGCAGATGCAGGGATCTGAGTTGGCCCTCCCCAATATTTACCCAGTCTGTAAACTACTGGAGCACGTGAAAAGGCTAGCCCTGCAGATCCAAAGCTGCAGGATTTCCATGGCCCAGGGCAACAACAGGATATCCAAGAGGAGTCCCAGCGAGGATCCTGTATTGCCAGTATAGCAGAAGCCTTGAACCAGACCGATGACTCATTGCAATTAACATTAGCAAGTAAGGCTGTTTGGGCATAAAGAGACACTGTGTGACATATGGCAGCTTCTACAGTGAGAGGGGTTGTTGTTGCTGTTGCTGTTGTTGTTGTTATTTTCTTTCAGGGGAGGTTGCAAGGGTAGAGAGCAGATATAAAAGAATGGTGTGATGAGTGGGGTTGGGGTGCATAATATGAAATTCACAAGGAATCGATAAAAAGTTTAAAAAACATGGACTGGTCAGGTGGTACTGTCAAGCGTCCAGGCTAGACCTGGACAAGCTTCCATGAGTTTATGCCAGTCAGAGATGATAAATCAGCTAAGAACTTGGTGGTCCAGGCTAGCTCAATATACTGACCAGGAAGATTCATATCTGCCCTATGGCACCCTTCATATCACCAGCCTGATCTTGGCACAGCCATTCAATTTTACTTCCTATATTATATTGATTATTTTCTTCTTATTGATAAAACACATGTTCATCGAATTGTTCATTAACTTACACGAAGTGTGTGTGTGTGTGTGTACGCGTGTGTGTGTGTGTGTGTGTGTGTGTGTGTGTGTGTGTGTGTGTGTGTGTGTGTGTGTGTGTGCAGGCTAATGCGGAGCATACGTGTACATGCATGTATGGAAGCCCAATGTCAAATTTCAGTATCATGCCTCAGGCACCATCCATTCTGTTTTTTAAGGCATGGTCTCTAACATGAGCTACTAATTGCATAGCAAGCTAGGCTGGCTGGCAAGTGGGCTCCAGAGACCTGCCTATTTCCATCTCCCGCGAACCAGGGCTACCTCCACGTGCCGCCACACCCAGCCTTTTACATGACTGCTGGGAACTGAACTCAGGTCCTGTGCCTGCGCAGCAAACACTTAGACGATGAGCCACTTCTCTGGCCCGAGACTGTTCCTGGAGATTATGTTTTATGCATTACCGCATCTGGCCCAGCTAATCGATTGGTTTAGGAACAATCCTGGGTGCATATGGAGCTGAACACTCAGAACCCCTAAGACTGAGCTGCAGTGTATAGTATGTGCCAAGGGGAAAAAAGAAGGGAGACAGAAATCAAATACACACCATGGTTGATAGCGTCACAGCTCTGTTTATAAAAATATGAAAGCTTTGGAAGAGAACATATACTTTGCATACGGAAAATTTCCAGTCTGTGAACTTCCTGGTGGACTAACCAGGTGACATCTTGAGAGCACCTAGGATACAAAACTCTAAACATTTTTTTTTCCTCTGTCCCCCTCATGTCACTCAAAGACTTGGCAAATGAGGAAATTATTTTGCAGCAGTTGAAAGACCAGTTTTTAACTCGAGACATGAAAAGATACCTAGTTTGTACGAGTTCACTTTGTGCCCAAGCCTCTGGCCACCCAAGGGCGTGAAATAAAACTTAGCTGATGCTGTCTCTGTAAGGCTGTTTTTGTTTGCTCCTTCCCCTGTACAGTCTGTGGGTTCGCTGTTCCATAGTCCTTGTCTGGATTTCGACCCACACTTGGCTGGTTGCTAAGCAAAAATGTAAACAATACCAAAATACATTGGCAGTTGGATGGATTAGATGATAAAGTACCATAATTTAACAATAGGCAATTAGAAGGCCAAATTAAATATTTAAAAGGCTAAGAAGCCAAATTTTTATTTCTATTTATCATCCCAGTAGATGCTTGGAGAGTGGGCAGCTGATTTAAAACTAGGGGTTTGGACCGGCCAGGCTAAGTCACACTAAACAGAGCTTCATTCTTGCCTCTTGCTGCTCATTTCTCGGCTGTCCATAGGGCTTGCAGGGACCCCACACACAGACTCAGGGTTGGTGGCGTTAAGCATTCGGAAGCATCTCTGGAACGGCCGTTTGAAGAGCCTAGATAAGCAGTCGTCTTGGGACCAGATTTTCAGCCATCATAATTCTTCACAGGAGAAATAAAGGCAGAGGCGAGCAGTCCCAGCACTGTCAATCAACGCAACAGCTACTGGAAGTTGTTATAAAACAGATGTGCCAGTCACACCTTCTTTATCAAGACTAGAATCATTCCTTCCTGTGTTGATCCTGAGCTTGCCTTAGGGTGGCCTGGGCCAATGAGACAGTCAAAGAGCATAATCTAAAGTCTCACACACCTAGAACTTCCCTCTTGAATTTAAGACATATAAAGAAAAAACAACAACAACAAAAGAAAAACCAGAGTTATCTTGCTAAAGCTGTATATATTAGCCAATGTTCACCAATAACTGTCCGGCATCTTAGGCCACCGATAAGCCACTGAGACTTTGCAGAACATCCAAGCCCCCAGAAGCTGCCAGATGAGCCCAGTTAAGAGCTGCAGAATAGCTGATTAGCTAAACCCAGCAAAAGCTATCAATCCACCCAGTTACCAGGTCCTGTATGGTTATCATCCATCTGTGTTTAGAAAAAGCTTACGCACACAGCATAAATACTAGTCCCTGCCTCTTGCTTGTGTGAAATGCTAGGACTTTGCTCACAGCCTGTCTGCTCCCTCTGCGCCCCGGGTTGGGTGGACTGTGCGCTGCTGTGTCTGCCCTTGCTCGATGACCTCCAATGCATTCAACAGGCATCTGCTGGACACTTACTCTCTACTCAGCCTTCTAAGAAGTGACAAAGGATGTGGCCAGCGAACCCTTCACTCAGGGGACTTACCTCTGGCCTAGCATATCTATATGAATACACACCGACCGATACATGCATTGCGGACACAGGACACACGGGAAACAATTTATTTTTCTTAACAGGGACTGTATCTGCAAAAGGTAGGAGGAGTACAACTTGGGAGTGCATGCTGTAAAATGGAAAAATCTAGTGAGTCCATGAATATGTAACTATGGACAGAGCAACTGAGGGCAGGATGGGCCAGAGGCACATGGGACAGTGGCAGAAGAGCCACGGACTCAGTAGCAGACAATGCTAGGCCTGTGCTTCCTGTCTCTTGCCATCCCTTTCCAGACTCCATTCCTTAGGTAAGCCCACCCTCCTCTCCTTGTAAATATGCAAATCTTCAGTAGAGAGAGAATCCTTAGAAGAAATGGCATTTGCCTCCCCCCTGCCCCCCCCCCCCCGCATGCCCACAGGGAAAAGCACAGCAGTCCACCGCCACCTCTCTTGCCATTAGTGTTTATATCATTAGCCACAAAAACAAAGTGGTGGGTAAGGACGGGCCACATGGCTGGATGGGCTTGCAATAGCGGACATCTGGCTGCCCATGGCAACAAATGTGGTGCACATGGCACAGAGCTGCTGTGGAAGAGGACTGGTCCATGAAGAAAGGAGACAGGAAGAGCCAGTCCTTTTCAGTCCAGACAGGCCTTTGCATGCCCACACTGCTTTGCTAACGAACTCTGCCCCATGACCAGCTGCCGGTGGACTCATCTGGTATGGACCAGTTGGGCAGCCCCGTTCTGCCTCGGGAAAGGAAATTTCAACTTCTTTCGTCCAATGTCAACCTGTTTAACTGGCCATGCTTACCTGGAAATCATGGGAGAGGGTGCTATTTCTAGACTGAACTGAATCTCTTGGCAATCTGGGAACACACCACCGTAACTCAGGGTGTGTATTAAGAGATGAGGTGCGAGATGGTTTCACGGCACCAAATCTGTCAGGTTTTCATATCTGCGAGCAAGGAAAGGTGAGATAAGCCCCACCTGGTGCCCAGCAGGGTTAGATGACCTCAGCACAGCAAATGACCCTTTAATTTAGAAATTCCCAAGTGAGAAAAGCTGAGCAACAAGATCCACCCAGAGCAGTCAGGCCTGTTTGCTTTGATGGTTACAGTCTGGAGATCTTTCACAGAAACGTAGGGGAAATACTGCCAGGTAATTTCTTTTTAAATGTAGGGGGGAAAGGCAGACTTCATTTTGCTCTGGGGAATTGTGGGAGCCCTATGTGGGGACTCTCTGGGGTCTGCATCATCATGCTGTTTCTAAAACAATGAAAGACGCACAAACCAAAATGACCTTAAAATTAAGTGTTTATTTTCTTTAATCCCCATATCTTATCTGTCTCTTCACCTTTTTGACCCTCTACTGTTATAGTTAAACATCTATTGTTTTGCATGCATTTTTCCTTTATTGTTATTACAACAAGTTGTTGTTTTGTTTTGTTTTGTTTTGACAGTCTCACCTGTGTACACCAGAGTGACCTCAAACACACAATGTTACACCAGCCTCTGCTTCCCAGTGTATTAGGATTAAAAGTGTGTGCCACACACCCAGGCTTATGGGAGTCATTTCTGAAGTATGTTCTCATTTGGTGCACGTGAACCTGTTAATGACTGTGGTCTGTGGACTTCTGTGGTTTGGGAACGCCCAAGGAGGGTGTACCAACTGGAGCAGATCCACTCTCCGTTTGGTTTCTTCTCCTACACAGAGCCGGTTCCCTCCTGCTTACATGATTTAGAGGCACTGCCAATAGGAAGAGTGCAGGGCTTGCCTGAAGAGCTATTTTTCCTCTGCTCGTGTTGTTGTGGCTTTTTCATTTTTGTGTTTGTTTTTGTTTTGTTTTGTTTTGCTGCTTTGTTTTAATATCTATTTATATTTGTCACAAATGTTGTCTCTATTTTTTTTAGAAAAGTACGTTGTGATTGAAATGTTCAAATGTGGAGATTTTTCATGTATAAGGATGTTTGGGTGTAGAACAAACATAGAGATACGACCCCAGGTATGGGAACTTTTCCAGAGACATTTGCATCCTATCAAATTGAAGGCATAAAACTACATAAAGTGATGGCGCTGGAGAGATACTCAGTGGTGACCACATAGGCTGCTCTTCCACAGAGGCCACCTTCAGCTCCCAGCACCCACACTGCCTGTTAACGCCAGCTCTGGAGGACCCAACAGCCTTCCCTGGCCTCCATGGCCACACACACACACACACACACACACACACACACACACACACACACACAGTCTCCTCCACTCACACAGACACACATGTACACATATAAAAATTAAAATGAAAAAAATACACCTTTTCATCTTATTTTTATATTAGTGTTTTCTTATCTTTTTAGACCCTAGTGGACCAGCAATTCTGTTGACTAAAAAAATACTAAAATATATGATTCTTTGCTTTTATAACAATATAAAAAGCCCCAACGTGGAAACTTAAATAAATAAACAAACAAACATTACCTAGGACTATGTACTTAAATAACATTTTCTTAAAGACTCTGTTTCTAAAATGCATGAGCTTGTGAAAAAAAAAAATGCTTTAATGTCCCTTTACCTTTAATTCCAAAAATATTATTCTTGCCATAAAGCCAGTGGATTTTATGGCCCATTTTAAATTTAAGAAAAAAATGACTTGGCTGTGGTAAAAGTAAGCTGCCAAAAATAAAATAAAACAGATTAAAAGACTGAAAAAAAATCTTTCTACGCTACAAAATAAAAATAAATATTCCTTATCGTTAAAAACATTTCTGCCTATCAATAATATGAAAGCAAAGTATAATTTTTCAGCTAACAAAATATTATGTAGCAAAACGGTGGGGCACGGTATGCCCACATGCCCAGCCTTGCTTTGCTGCTTTCTTCTTATTTATCATTTGAAAATATTTGAAATCTATATAATATTGAAATCAAGCTGAGAATATTAATCTGCTTGTCAAATATTTTACATAAATCAACTATTAAAACCTATATATTTTTCCAGATTCTAAGTGGTAACATGAACATATGTTTTGATGCAAATTCGAGCTGAGCAGTGCCATGTAAAGCCCCGTAAACTAACAATAGTATGTGACATTTCTGTAGAACTTTGTCACTTTCAAAAGCAGCAATACAAGAAGCCTTTTACAATTTAAAATAAAGACAGATAATTAACCTTGAATTTTTTTTTCCATTTTTCATTGAAATACCCAGAAATATTTGCTATATCTTCATCAGAGACAGAAGCATCCATGGAGACAACAGGGGGGAAAAAAGAAACCAGAGATCATAAAAAAAGAGAAAGAAAGGGGAATAAGAAGCTGTGCAGACATGCTAAGTCGTGGCGATTTAGCGTATATGTGGAGGATGCATAAAAGCACAGAGTGAGCTCTAAAGATGCAGAAGGAGCCAGTTTTTGCCACATAACCTCTGAGGCAGCTAGAATTGTTTTCTAAATGAGAGGTTTCCAGGTTGCTGAGTTAGTGTGCGATGGGAGGGCGATAGCTTTCAGAGCTTTGGCTGATCACAAACTCAGCAACAGCAAGTAGCTCTTGGCAGACACAGGCCCCACTGTCAGATTAAAAAAAAAAAAAAAAAAAGCTAACTTTGGAAGCATTGTTGTAGAAACCGAGTCACTGCGTAGGTAAAGGCTGAGGAAGGGCGCTCATATTTCTCATAGTGGTTGGTCACATTTCTCTTTTAGGCCTGTCATCCTGACAAAGTCCTCAAATGTGAACGATATTTTTCAGAACCTCTTTTATGCAACAAGTTGAATTCTGATGTCATAGAAAAAGCTTCTAGTGGTTTAATTAGAATCCCAAATAACACTTGCGTCTCCTGGCAAGGCCATAGGGCAATTTCAAAATGCCCTCCTGCTAGTGAGTGGGAGGCAACAACTCTAACCTGACTTTTCTAATCATTCATTCATAGAAATGATTATTAAGATGTTTTTGCAAGATTGTATGTGCTAACAAGAGTGTATGCTTTGATACAAACTTGAGGTGAACTGTGTCCTCTAAGAGCTGCTTAACTGACATGATCGATCTGTTAAACACATCACCTGGTTCAGATTTCATCTTAGCCAACGGAGCCTGTAGTAGCTACTTTTCTGTTGCTTTGATAAAACACTGTGAACAAGTAAACTTATGAGAGAAAGGGTGTATTTGAATTTAGGGTTCAGAAAGGGAGTGCCAAATGGGGCGGGGGGGGTGTGGCATGGCAGCGGGTGGCCAAAGCAGGAAGCTGAGAGATCACATCTTCAACCACAAACCTGATGCAGAAAGAGCAAACTGAAAGTGGGGTGAGGTTATGAACTCTCAAAGCCGATTCCCAGTGACACACCTCCTCCAGCAAGGCTGCAGTGCCTAAGTGTCCCCAGGCAGCACCACTGACTGGGGACCCAGCATCCTAATGCCTGCCAAGGGCTCCTTCAAACCACACAGAGTTCTTTCCCACTCTGAGTCTAGATGTAACTTCATATTGAGGTGAACACGCTGAAGCAGCTACAGGACTGCTGGCAATTTGGTGAAGCCGCTGTAATTCTTATATGAAAGTAAGTTACATATAAATTCAGGTAAGTAAAGAGACAACTATAGGTAAAGATATGTTAATTAATTAGTCCGTATGGGTTTTGTCTTTAAGCAATAAAATTTGTTTAACATTTCCATATTTATAAACTGAATTAAATTAGAGGTATTTAATCCAGGGAGAAGTGTATGACATCTGCCTTATAAGTCCCTGGATAAATGCTAGAACTTTAATCTTCCCACCTCTTGAAAAGGACACAAACTGTCAGCCAAGCATGTCCCAATAAAATGCTATACCGAAACACAGACAATTTACAAAAGAAGTGTTTAAGGTCTGGGTTCAGGCAGTAATGTGCTTACCATGCAAGTGTGAAGAGCTGACTTTGATCCTCAGAACCCATGTGAAGAAGACAAGATTGTAAGCCCAGCTCTGGGGAGGTGGAGACTGGGGCGGCCATGGGTCTCACTGGCTAGTCAGCCTTACCTGCTCCGAGAGTTCCAGGGCAGGTGGACCCTACCTCAGAAAGCCAGAGGGATAGAACCTGAGGGACAAAAAATCCCCTGATACAGACTTCCAACTGCACACACACACACACACACACACACACACACACACACACACACACACACACGTCGCACAGAGAGAAGGTTTTTAAAAAATGGAGCAATGTGGAAAAGCTACAGCCCGACTTATGCTGCCTCTGAGGTTCACAGAGGAGGACCCTGGTCTGCCCTTGAACGCACAAAGCAGATCCTGAGGCTAACATTACAGGGTCTCATGGAAGGAAGGAAGATCAAAACAAGTAACCTGTGACGAAAGATGCATTTATGTGTCAGTCACCTATCTCTTCCAAGACAAAAAAGAATATTTTTTTTAAATTAAAGAAATAGGTATAGTGAGAGGATTTATAAATGATGGCCAAATATATTAGAGGAAAATTAGTGTTCAAGTAAGAGTATCAGTCCCCAGAGTAATTATATTTCTTCTGAAATATGCGCAGCTTTTACCTGCCCACTGGCTCTTTGCCTACTCATACCAAAGGGGGCTTCCCAAAGGACATGGATGCAGCTGCACTCCACTTACATATTAGTGGCACATATGGGCAAAATCTAGAGATGATACAGAAGATGTCCACCCCACTCTGAATATAGTCTTTCTTTAAAAAAAAAAACAATAACATGGAATACAACAACAAAGATGGGTAGAAAGCCTCCCCAAGTGGGCTTAGAGGATGGATGAAAACTTTAAATAGCTGACAAGCACTAATGGTGATTTAAACATATGTAATATCTAAGAATATGGATTCTCTGTGATAATTTTTAGTAGCTTAGGCTGCTGAAATTGCTTACTGGGTAATGACATTTACTCCAAGTCTGACCATGTTAAGTTAGATCCCCATGTGATGGAAGGAGAGAACTGAGCCCACAAGATCCCTCCATGCACACACACATACAGACTTAAAATAAACTGAAGTAAAAGATGACTCTACAGAAAAGGTGGAACTATCAGAAGTGAAAGCAAACTAGAGAAACGTAGAACTTCAGGAGTAAAGAGAATGCTACAGAGCAGAAAGGATTGATGGAGATAGAAAATGGATGAGAAGACACACATATATGAAATTACATATAATGTAAACATTGCCCATCCTTTATGCACATACACACATTTCATATAACTGCAATACTTCAGTAACTGACCTGGGCATCTTAGACAGAACTGAGAAAGGGATAAAGAACTGTCAAAGTGATAAAGGCAGATGTTGCCCAGACTAATTACAGCCTGACCTACAACTGAATTTTCTTTAGTGTCCAGCCTATTGAATTATTAAAAAGCTCATCCCACATTTTTGAGGAATATGAGCAGCCAATAAATAAAACTTTCTGGGGCAATAAAAAGAAACTGCCAAACAAGAAAAGTCGTTTAAGCCTCAAATTTTCCACCAATGATAATAGAAGGTCAAAGGCAAGAGAGCCTCACAAATGACAAAAGAAAACTGTCTCCAACCCAGAATTCCATACCCAGCTAAGCAGGCATGCAGCAAAGGCAGGAAATATAAATGTCCATATATATACATGGGCTCTGAAAAATATAAACCTCATCTTTCTCAAAATATTAGTCTAAAGATAAATACTAGCAAAATGGGGGAATAAGCTATAGGCCCATTTCAGTAAAGGAGGATAGACCTGAGGAACACAATACTGCCAACGCCAGAGTAGAGGCAGGGCAGACAGAGAGAAAGGAAGGGCTTCAACAGTGTAAAGACTTCCAAGGCAGAAAGAAGGGATAAATACGGCCAACAAGCTAAACCGGGTACATCAATGGGAAATGAGGAAAGCCCTCACTGCCTTGATGCTGGTAACTATTAAGACACTGGACCTCACAGATATAAGCGCAGTCTCAGAAAGGAGCAGCATTTAAACAGTTGCTACATTACACAAACGACGTTCCAGTCCTTTCTGTTGCTGAGATAAAACACCGAGCAAAAACAACTTAGAGGAGGAGAGGGTTTATTTCACCTTACACTTCCTGGTTACAAACCATTACTAAGGGAAACAAAAGGGAGCAAGTTGAGGCTAAAATCTTAGCACAACAACAACACCACCAAAAAGCCTAGAATTCTTGATTATGCTACATGACAAAATATAAATATTACCCATTCTGAGAATATAAAAATGTAGCTAACAGAGTGTAAAATACAGTAGAGAGGAGCAAAAATATTTTGTTCATCTTTTAATTTGGGGAGTAAAACAATGTTATCAAGGGGTCATAAGAAGTAAAAGTGTTAACATGTTTTAAATAATAAATATAATCAATAATAAAATATAGGCATATAATAATATAGGCTGAAAATAGAACTACCAGATTATTGGGACTAGGAATCAAATGCAGAAGGCTAAGCACAGCTCTGATAGGGCGTTCAATGAGCAGAGTCATTGTCTCAGTATATTCAGAGACACGTAAAGGTAAATCACCGAAAGACATAAAGATACACATTAAAAAGAAAGCTTCATTCAAACTGGCCTAAAACTATTAACAGCCAAGATGAGGAACATTATGCCGGCAGTCTCTCTAGGTACGTGTCAACACAGATGTGCTCCGATTCATCCCGGCAGCTGAAATATCATCCCACCGTCCGCTAGAAGCCAAGCAGGTGAGCAGAAAGCCTCTCTCTCCTCTGTAGCGGGTAAGAGCAAGGGCCACACTCTAGCTAGCAGACATAGACGTGGGCCGCCCCATTCAGACACACTGTGCTCCGTGAATGTATGCAAAAATACCTCGCTATAGGATAACAGAAACTCAAACAAACAAACAAACAAACAAGAAAGTGGAGACGATCTCTTTATCAAAGCTTGATTTATATTTAAAGAGTGTTCAAAAATCCACTGCGTGCGGTTAGGTTTTGCAGCTCGGGGAAGATGAGCTCCAAATGTACAGATAATTCTGTGCGTTCCGATCAGCATATGAGAGCTGCCTTCACAGCTGGCACTGGGCGTCCTTTCTTCTGCCTCTTCTAAATCAGTGGGAAGCTCCTCAGATCTCCTTGTGCGAACATTTTCTCTCCTGGCAGTGGGGAACCACAAAGGAGAAAGCGACGGAGCTGCCGCTGATGTGGAAATTTCCACCCAACAAGATAGCTAACTGACACAAGTACAAATTCAGGCAGGCAACCTAAGATTCTATTAATTAGTGCTGAACGGATTATTGTTTTGTTTTGGGTTTTTTTTTTTTTTTAATAGACCTTATAGGAAAAATACAGAATGTATGTGGAGTTTTTTGTTTTTTGGTTTTTTTGTTTGTTTGTTTTTGTTTTTGTTTTTTGAAAGAGGGAGAAAGAAAGAGAAAGGGGAGAGAAAGGAAGGAGGGAGGAGAGATGAGAATCGATGCCTTCCTGTGGACACCCCACCGGCACTCACCAGAGGAAATCGAGCTGCCGCCAGTTTGGCTGGGGTTCAGCGCCATCTGCATAGTATTTAAAAGTGCCAGCCAAACTCTGGGCTGTTTCAGTGGAGTTAGTAAGGGAGAGCTCCAATCTATATCTGAAACTCAGCCGCTCCCGGGCAAGACTGAAAAGAGCTTATGGAGGTCAAGGGACCGCCACAGCACGAACAGCCCTTTGCCGCCCTGTACAATCAGGAAACCATGGCCCTTGCGCTTGCGCGGTCCACTTCCTTTCTCCTGAATGACATGGGAATCTTTCCGAGGAGTGGGAAGGAAAAGGTATATAAGATAAGGAAAATAGTGCTGAAAGACAAGCAGGCAGAGAGCTTGCTGTTTGGAGATGTGAGCATCACTACTTCGTCCCTCTGGGCAGGGGCCTCTAGTAACAGTGTCATTGTGCCTCTATAGCAAGGAAGACACTGCTAGGATCAGTCTCCCTTTCAGAATCCAATTATTTGTTGCCACCTAACGCAGCACTCAAACTTGACTCTCACTTTCTTTCGATATCCACGAAGCGTTTAGCAAAAAAAAAAAAAAAAAAAAAACAAAAAAACAAAAAAAAACCAGAATTAAACAGATTAACAAGATACAGGAGGAAACACAGTGGATAGAGAACACAGCAAACATTTCTTGAACTTCATTAATGCCAAGCTCTGCTATTCATGTAACAAGTTTAATTGACCCTGTCACAAAGCCATGAGGGAGGTCTCATTATGTCACTCATTTGCAGATAAGGACACTAAGTCTGAAGGTATTTATTACACCCTACTGGGAGGAGCCGCCAAAGCTGGGAAAAGAGCAAATCCAAGCAACCCAAGGTGTTGGGCCATTGAGTCTGCCCTCCCTGTATCAATTACTACACCCATGCTTAATGTTAAAGCCAACAACTTATTGATACTTCTCACAGACTTATGGGGGAACCAGAGCTCAGCCAGTGCCACATGGGGTGTCACAATCAGCTGTTACCAGTTGGCAACTAAGGTGAGTCAAACAGGATGATCCAGACAGGACATCGAAATGGGCTTTCGCTCTAATTCAGCACTTACTAAAGATAGCTAAGCAGGCCCTCTGCCCTCCCGCCCTAGCTCTCTCCAGGTCTAATCTCCACCCTCATTTCTCTCCTCACTCCCTCTCCTCCCTTGCTCCCTCTCTTCAACCACTTCTCCTGTCTACACTGTTTCCCCTTCTGAGTGAGGTTTAATCATCCTCCCTTGGGCCCTCCTTGACATCGCCTTTAGATCTGTGAATTGTAGTATATTTAACATGTACTATATATGGCTAAACTCTGCTTGTAAGTGGGTATATACCATGTGTGTCTTTCTGGGTCTGGGTTACTTCACTCAGGATGTTCTTTTCTAGGTCCATCTATTTTCCTGCAAATTTCATGATTTCCTTGTTTTTTAACAGCTGAGTAGTATTCCATTGTATAAATGCACCACAGTAGCTTTATTCATTCTTCCATTGAGGGACATCTATAGGAGAGAGCCAATCACTGACACTAGTAATGACACTCTGCTATGCCTGCAGGCCTGGAACCTCGCTGTCCTCTGAGAGGTTCCACCCAGCAGTAGATCCTCACAGATGCTGAGACTCACAACCAAACACTGGGCCACTCCCCACTTCCCAAGGTTCGTATAACCCTGTATACCCCGAATAAACAGGGAACAAGCTGTTTCACCGAATATCACCTAAGGCTTGCTGGATCTCTGGGAGGGCTCCAGGCTAAAAGGCTCAAAGAGCTATTTTGGAGAAGGCTCTCACCCTCCAGGTGCTCACCACTGGACTGGGATGCTCAGACCCACCTGCTCAGCTAGGCTGTGTTCCTTCATCCGGTACCTGCACGCTCAGATGCTTGAATGCTCCAAAGGAAAGAAATGGACTTTCCCTTCGCCCTAGAGAGCTGTAACACTAAACACCTTGAAGAATGCTCCCCACCCCACGCTACTCTCCTACCCTCCCCCACTCCAACCCACACACTGCCATCAGGACCAGGATCCTGCAGATTCACCTGACCTAGCACCTGGACACCTTAAGGGAGTGTCCTAAGAGACGCTGCATCCTCCCCACCCCAAACACTGTGAAGAGAGAACACTAGGGCTCCCTCATAACATGGTAGCATCAGCTCCTAGTTCTTTCATCATCATCATCACCATCATCATCACCATCACCACCACTGTCATCATCACCTTCATCATCATCATTACCACCACCATCATCATCATTACCACCACCATCACCTTTATCATCATCATCATCACCACCACCACCACCACCATCATCATCATTACCATCATCATCACCATCATCATCATCACTGCCATCATCATCATCACCACCATCATCATCATCGTCGTGACCTCCAGCATCCCAGGCTGGCTTGACCTTCTGACCTTCCTGCTTCTGTCCCCTGAGTACTAAGATCCAGGATACTCTGGACCACCCTACCTGGCTACTGCCGTGTGAGGATTCAAAAGATCCAAGAAGTGGCTTCAGGTGCTCCCTTCAGTGCTCCGTTCTGCCCAGCCTAGGAGTTTGTGAAGTACTAGCCTTACTATTTCTACTGGTCAAAACAAGTCATGGCACCGAGGTAGACAGACACAAGGGGAGGAGACCAGTAAAAGGAGAAAATCCAGAAACCTGCCTCACAGGCATGGTGGGAGGCCAGACAATGGGGAAAGCCACATCAAGGTTGCTAGGAAAGAGGCTAGTTAGCAGAGAAAGGCCGGAAGCCTTCCCCTTCATACAGCATACAGAGCACATTCAAGAAAAGCTCAAGGATATATGGAATGGGAGAGGCGGGTATGGTGTAAATGTTCTATTACAAGGGGGTCGCCATGTCCCCTGGATGAGGAGGCCTGGTGGTACTCAGAGGAAGGATAGCAGGCTACCAAGAAGAGACTTGATGCCCTATGAGCATATACAGGGGGAGGAGATCCCCCTCAGTCACAGTCATAGGGGAAAGGGAGTAAGGGGAAAATGGGAGGGAGGGAGGAATGGGAGGATACAAGGGATGGGATAACAATTGAGATGTAATATGAATAAATTAATAAAATATATTTAAAAAAAAGAAAAGGATAAAAAAGGGGGCCACAGGCCTCAGGATAGCCCATCCCTATTCTCAGGAGTGTTTCTCCTTTCTTAACAAACTGTCACCATTCCTGTACTAACCACTGTCCCTCATCCACCTCAGCCATGATTGAAACACAAAGACCCTGAGACACCCCAGCAGGTGTTCTCCAGACTCAGATCTACAGCTACAGCCACCAGCAGCCAGTCGCTGGGCAACAACATCAAAAACCTACTCGCACTGTACTGCAGCTAAGAATATAATTTGAATGGCTGGAGTTCTGAATCTCGTTTGACCGAGGCAAACTGAAAATAAGTTTATAGGAAATCCTTCCTAAAACAGTTCTATCTTCTACAACAGAAGCCAGCAGAGGCGGGGCTACGTCGAAGATTCTGCTGACAGGAACTCCGAAAATGTCTGGAAAGACATTAAGCCTCATTGAGTAAGATAAAAATTGCCTTTTCTTAAATTCCTGCACTCCTTAGAACCAAGTTTAGTCTCCCTAGAATGCAAACACTTTCCTAATTGAATTCTTGCCTTGGCTCAGTTGCTAATTAGCCTTGACCAAGTCACTTCTTAGCAACGCTTTCTCTCTTCCTTGAAAGAGAAACTCGGTCTCCCTCCCTGGGATTGAGCGGATGATCAGTGGGACTCACGCACAAAGATGAGCTGACTCCGGCCCCATCAGACTCCACCTCCGGACTCTGCATAGTAACCTCCTCATCTCCTAGAACAGGATGGAGCCTCTGGACAAGGCATCCTCCAAGCAGGAACACACATTTTAAGTACAGAGAGGACATTTCTAACAACTGCACTGTGAAAAACAACATCAAAATCCGATGTGTGGACTCCTCTCCTATCCTAGCAGACACTCCAGAGATGTTTATTGAGTACAACCATTATTTATATTGGTATTGTCTGTCCCCGGCTCACTAGAAATTTCTAGTCATTGTCTCTTCTCCCATCCCTTCCTCACTCTCAAACGAATTTGTTTGAATTTTTCAAAGTTAAGACTCAATCCGATCCCATGTCTGATAAGAGAAGGTAACACTTTCATTAGCAGATTTCTACTACTCTGAATGTCATTCTGCCTCCCAGGGACTGGCATGACATTTTATTATTCTATGTGTAATTATTTAGTGCCTCTAAGAAAGCAGGCTCCTTCTAAATGGGGGAACTTGGAATCCCCAGCATAAGCAAAAAGTAAAATAAAAATAAGTACGGGACTTCAGAGAACTTATCTTCCTCTGGGAAAACCAGAAAATATCCACACAAGCAAAGCAGGCTCTGATTGTGTCAAGTATAGTATAGGTTTTTAACCATTACGATTTGAAAGGTAACATCTGGGCTTGAATATTTGGTCTCCAGTTGGTGGCTCTGTTCTGAGAGGTTGTGGACCCTTTAAGAGGTGGAGCCTCACTGAAGGAAGAGGGTCCCTGTGGGTGAGCCTTAGGGTTCACATTGGCCAGACTTCCTGTCTGTTCTCTGCTTCTTGACTCATCCAGAGGTGAGCAGCAGAGCTAAGTTCCTGCCGCCATGCTGTGAGCAGCTCCTGTCACCTTGTTTTCCCACCTGGGAACCTTCAAGCCAGGAGCCAAAGTCAAGGGACCCTTTACCTGTTGAGTCACTTCTTAACAGGTATTCTGTCACATGGGTGATGAGAAAGTAGCTAGTCCAGGATGTCAGTGATGAGGGATGTGGAAAAGGAGGCAAATGAGTGGAAGTTGGAAGTTGTCCTAGGCGGGGAGATCAGGAAACACAGAAGCCTAGGGGACAATGATCCTCAGAGTAGAGAAAAAAAAAGCTCTTACAACAAGAGTCCAAGACCAAAGGAGCACAGTGTTGTGGTGTTGAAAGACCTTGGGCCGTAACATCACACTGGCCAGCCTGGACCAGGGCCTGACGCTCCTGCCAGTAGTATGTCTGTATTAGCAATTCCGTGCATCAGAGCTGCCCACTCAAGGATTAAACTGGGAACATCCGAGTTACCCTATACAAGGCAGTTCACTCTGCATGCATGTCTCCAGCAAAGGCTCTTAAGGTAACTCATGAAAAGCAGCATCTGTGAAGTCTAGTGTACAAACTGGACATCAGCGTTAAAGCTGAAATGATCTGCAAAAATTTACTGTGGTTTATATTTCTCTGGGCGGTCCAGGAGATTTCTAGAACGCCATCTACCTGAATACAAATTGGCAGGAAGTGGATTGAGATAAAGCAGTTACTATTTGTAGAAACTCTTCCAGCTCCCCAGGCCCAGTGCCCTTCACCTGGGACCCCACTGGTCTCATGGTCCTCACATATCATCATTAATCCCCATAGGATATAACCAGTGCCCGGAGGCCAAGCTGCCTGTCCACTTTACACCCCTCCGCACCACCTCTGACTGTCTCTTCCATAAAGTACTGCTGCGTCTAAAGAAACCTCAAGCCAACAGGCCCCTACTGGACAGGGTAGGCTTTCTAGGTAAGCCCTGGCCTTTCTACACTTGTCCTGAGCAGCGCCTGCCCTGCGGATTCTGTCCCAGCTGTCCTGAGATGGATGGTGCATGAAGTCCTTTGTGCACTTCCACGAGTGAGTTGATTATAGACCACATGGATGCATCTAGAACAATTGGCAGTGGCAAGACTGCAGCTAATGATTTGTCCAACAATGCCTGTGCAGACTGTAAGCGACTGTCCTGTCATGGGTTTAGACAATCCTGGAGTCCTTTGATTACCCCACTTGCATCTACTACACAGTTTAATCACAGAATGAATCATTTTATTTCCTTTTATAATCATTCCTCCAAATTGGTAATAGGGATGAGCCTTGAGCCTTGGAAGAGAGTATGAGAGAATTATATTGACTGCTGTGGCAATAATTTCTAGTCATTACAGAAAGATGGACGCTGGCCTGAAGTGTACCCGAGTCCTTCTGAGCAGTAAGAGATTCTAATAGCATTTCCTGGCTTTGATTTCAAATGTGAAAAAACTTCTGTGTTGCCAAAGATTCAATTTTTTACAAAAAAAAAAAAAAAAAGGAATCTGGAAAGTTTTTTTTTTTCGTTAATCTCAAATGCATAAGAAACTACAGTGATTTGAACGACCTGTGATGAAAATCAAAAGGCACTCCTGCAGAAGAGTCAGCACGTGGGTCTCTCATTTGAAAAATAATAAAGGTAATTAAATCATCCCTTTTACTGAGTCCAAGGAAAGCCCACTAAGATAAAACCAGTTTGCCAGCTCATTAGGTAAAGTACAGAGAGGCAGCTGGAGCCAGCTTAGTCCCTGGGGCACAGGGAGCTACCCACAGGGAAACATCAGTCAGGGGCTGGGATGTCTGTAGCACAGGAAGCTGCTGTGCCACAGCCCTGCTTTCATGGAGCTGAAACTGTGCTTCTGAGAGCCACCCTCTGACTTCAGCAGGAAGGTGCAGTAGGTGACAACATCCAACAGAAACAAGGGCCCTCACCGCCGCAGCTCACCAGGTCCGAAGAAGTCACAGCATCATTTGCTGAGCTCCGTGCATTTTAGTTGAACGATGAATACATACGGAAGTAGGCCCCAAAAGGAAGGTTATTTGTAGCCCCATTTTGGTGGGTCTTTGACCTCCATCACTTGGCTAGCAGTGACTAGCGAAAGCAACCATGTGGAGGCTAAGTAGGGGCAGAGCAGAGGAGTCTTTAAAAGCAACCAAGTGTGTCATAACTACAATGAAAAAAAGCCCAGTGCCCTGCTTTTGGGGACACAGTTCGCCTTTGTGGATAAACTAATTTACATCAGGACAGGTGCATTGAATCTAGTAAGAACATGACACAGAAAACTAGATAAAAAAGCAAGCCTAGCCTGACGGACTCAGACATGGAAAAGAGATGCACAAGCAGATGAGTGTGGCACACATGGCATACACAGTATATGTGGATGACCGTAGTACACACGGCATAAGCAGATGACTGTAGTACACACGGCATAAGCAGATGACTGTAGTACACACTTCATAAGCAGATGACTGTACTACACACTGCATAAACAGATGACTGTAGTGCACACTGCATAAGTGGATGACTGTAGTGTTACATGGCATAACAGATGACTGTAGTATACACTACATAAGCAGATGACTGTAGTACACACTTCATAAGCAGATGACTGTAGTACACACAGCATAAGCAGATGACTGTAGTACACACTGCATAAGCAGATGACTGTAGTACACACAGCATAAGCAGATGACTGTAGTACACACTGCATAAACAGATGACTGTAGTGCACACTGCATAAGTGGATGACTGTAGTGTACATGGCATAAACAGATGACTGTAGTATACACTACATAAGCAGATGACTGTAGTACACACTGCATAAGCAGATGACTGTAGTACACACAGCATAAGCAGATGACTGTAGTACACACTGCATAAGCAGATGACTGTAGTACACACAGCATAAGCAGATGACTGTAGTACACACTACATAAGCAGATGACTGTAGTACACACTGCATAAGCAGATGACTGTAGTACACACCACATAAGCAGATGACTGTAGTGCACACTGCATAAGCGATGACCATAGTACACATTGCATAAGCGGATGACCACGGCACACACTGCATAAGGGGATGACTATGGCACACACTGGGCTAGCATTGGCTCTGGTGAAGACACCAGAGGGAGGGAACTGAGGGGTGGATCAGAATGCTCAGGAAAACACCCAAAACAGTGCCAAGAAGAGACTTGATACCCTATGAGCATATACAGGGGGAAAAGGTCCCCCTCAGGCACAGTCATAGGGGAAGGGAGTAAGGGGAAAATGGGAGGGAGGGAGGAATGGGAGGATACAAGGGATGGGAATAACAACTGAGATGTAATATGAATAAATCAATAAAATATATTTTCAAAAAAAAGAAGAAGAAGAAGAGGTACAAACTGGCCTCTGGCAAAGCAAGCATATCCCAGAAGATGCCAGGGATCTGTTCTTGGCTTACCTTGTTCCCGGCAGGGTAGACTTAGCCATAGATAAAGCCTGAGAGTCATTTTGATGCATCCCCTCTGCCCTCCGGAACCCATCACCAGCTGTACTTCCTCCTCAGCTAGCATTGCTTAAACGCATTAGTATTGACACAAGTGACCAGTCCGTTCACTTCTCCATGTTCCATCAGCCTAGTTAGACTAAAGAACACCAAGAAAGAAACTGGCGTCTCCTATTTCCTTCATGTGCACCAGACAGAAGCAAGTGCCGCCCACAGCAAGCAGACTTGGGGAGCCTTTGCTGCTCCTGGTCATCATTCTAAGGTAATGAATGCTCTTTATAAGTTAAGAGTTTAGTAAAGAAGACCACAGCTCAGGGGGCATTGTTCGTTACTAAGTCAGGAGCAGGAGGGAGGGGCCCAAGTCTTGCCAAGCAGAAGGAGAAGTGGAAAATTCATCGCATTTATGAATCCCAGCTTACTAGGAAGCAGAAAATAACATCAAGCACGTTGATAGGCCCATCACCTACTCCATCCGCCGTGGCAAGCCAGAAACAATAGCTTAGGACTTTGATTTGAAGATCTGCTAAAATCACCAGCCTGAGACATTCTGTCCTTTTTTTCCCCCCTATAACAATATTTCACAGTTCGAGTTTTGTCATCACTTGTCCTTTTCACAATCTTTTTCACAATTTTGAAACATGTAGCAAGCATTCTGCAGAAAAGGCGGGGAATGGGATAACACCAGATTTTCTCTGACCTTTTTGATGTTCCAAATTTAGTTAGCCATTTCTATCCTCCTAGTTTTTCAGAGGCTCATGTGTTTGAACTAAAAACGGCAAGCCTCTCTCAAATTACCAGCACCTAAAAGGTTAAACCACTTATTTTTACCCTACTAGCAGAGAATTAAACTCCAGTGTGCTGTGCCTTGCTTTGACAAAAATCATAGCAAGAGTCTCTAAAAATTATCCATTTTTAACTCTTTCTGTGCTCACTACTGAGATCTCTGTGACAGTTTTCCATCTCAACTTTTAGGAGTTGCTAGAATTGGTCAGCTAACGTTGGTAGGCCCCTGCTATTACCTTTCGTGTCTTGGCCCACTGAAGCCTGGAGTGCAGAGTCCAGACTCCAGTGAGAACAGATTTCAATGGGAGTGGAGTCGGCCCTAGGGACTCCCATCAGGAAGAAAGAAGCTCTAATGTTCCCACTCAGAGCAGCTAACACTTGGCTTCATATACTTCATCTGTGTCCAGATGCATTCAGCAGAGTAAGGACCGGCTTGCGAACCTTTGTGTAAAGAGACAGGTATAAAACAGCGACTTTGGGAGTAAAACTGCCATGGAGTATGTGGCTTGCATTTATCTTTCTCCTTCTTTCACGGGCTCTCTGAAGATTAATTCTTATCACTCCTCTGCTCAATGTCGCATTTCGGGGGCACACACACACAAAACCTGACCACCACAATGCAGCCAGCAGCACACTGGCTTTGTCACCCCTGTTGAATAAAACTTCTCTTTAAAGACAAAGAGCATCACCAGGGGCTCTGAGGAGGGAGAGGGGGAGACATCCAAGTACTTCCCTGGCTTGCTCACTTTATTCCCCACCCCTGGACTACTCTCAATTTTCTGCCCAAATAGCCATGGCTTATCTTTTCTTACCCATTTCAAAACCTGCTTTGAGAACGTGTAAATGGCTGGCATAGTTTCCAGCATCAAAAAAGTGACCTGCCCACTCTTACAAACAAAGAAAGCCTGCTGGGCTGCTAGAAATGAAAGCATTAGAGACACAGGTTTTTGTTTCTTAAGGGAGAATGCTTGGCCTGGCCTTTGGTGGCCTGGCTTAGATTCTTGTCACCTACGCACTGAGCATAAACCTAGAAAGAACGGGAAGGCGGTCTGGTTAAAATATGAGCTAGAGAGATGGCTCAGCAGTTAAGAGATTTTGCTGTTCTTCCCGAGGACCTCAGTTCAGTTCCCACATTGGACAGCTCTAACCAAACTTAGCTCCAGCATGTCTGACCCCTTTTTCTGGCCTCCTCAGACACACACACACACACACACACACACACACACACACACACACACACACACACTAAATAAATAAATAAATAAAAAGAAATCTTTAAAAGTATATGTGTGTTTACGTGTGTGTGTGTGTGTGTGTGTGTGTGTGTGTATCTGTGTGTGTGTGCATGGGGGTGTATATGGGTGTGTGTGTATGGGGGTGTGTATGGGTATGTATGTATATGTGTGTGAATGGGTGCGTGTGTATGGGTGTGTGTGTACGTGCGTGCGTGCGTGCGTGCACACGTGCATGTGTTAGATGAAGAGACTTAGTACTCATGGGAAACTGACAGTCTATGGGGTCCAGCACTCTGCTCTTAGAAATCAATTGTAAGTGGTAACAAGTGTTACATTCTATGAGTGTGCCACTCACTCAAGCCGCTGCTGACCTTGGTTTTATAAATGTATTTACTTCCTTTCAGGGAATTTTCATTATATAGATCATCTGCTTCTTACCAATTTTACAATTACATACTCCCATTGAGAAATTAACTTCCCAATTCAGTATGTGAGGCAAAAATGATACAGTCAAAATTACTCTTGAAAATACATCAAATTAGCAGGGTGTGGCTGCTCACACCTTTAATCCCAGCAGAGGCAGAGGCAGGTGAATCTTTGTGAGTTCAAAATGAGTCTGATCTACTCCAGGATAGCCAGAACTACATAAGGAAACTCTGTCTCAAACAATGAAAAGAAGGAGGAGGGGGAGAAGTGGGAGGAGGGGGAGCAGGAGGAGGAGGAGGGGGAGGAAGGGGAGGAGGAAGAAAACATGCCAAATTATTCATAATGTATTCGCATACAGAGCATCATAATCATGCAAAAGTTTTAATGCTAAGTCATGGAACTCCCCAGTGCTAACTTAATGGAAGAAATGAGAGGAAAATCTATGCAGTTCTTGAGAATCCAAAACCTGTAAGAAGAAATAAAACAGCCAAGCTTCTTGTTGCTGGCTTGGTTTGCTCTAGACCTGTTAATATTTGGTCTAGATCATTCTAACACGTGCCAACAGGCCTGTATGTGAAACAGCATTAAACTAAGTAAAGTCACCAATATGCAGTCCTGCTATGACAGCCTGTGGCCGAAGACTTTACAATGCTAATAACCTAGGAATCATACTCAAATCCCTTTAGTTGTCTGACTCTTATCAGGAAAGACCTGGTGTGAGCATCCCAAATGTAAATGAAGAAAGGAAGACCTGATTGGGGGTGGGGATGGGGGTTTGGGGGGGGGTGACGGGATCAGGTGGATGGTTCAAGGTCACTGTAGTTACTGAGGCAGAATTGGAAAGTGAAGACATTCTCTTATTCCTGGTCCAGTGTCTCTTTCCAAGCAGCTCGTGAGCCTGGACAGGGGTGGGGTGGGGGTGGCAGGTGGGAGGGGAGAACACACCATGAAAAATAATGCAGACCACCTCTTAGGGAAGAGAAAGATGTGTACACAAACAAGACAAACATGATGGGGCATCTCTGGGATGGCCAGAAACCTAATGCAATGGAAACTCCTAGGAGCTCTCAAGGGAGACCCTAGCTTAGACTCCTAGCTGTAGAGGATACAAACCTGAACTGGCCATCTCCTGTAACCAAGCAAGACTTCCAGTGGAGGAATTGGGACAGCAACCCAGCCACAAGACTTTTGACCTACAGTTTGTCTTGCTAGCATGATGTGCTGGTGTAAAGGTAACTCTGAAATTTTAGACGTGGTCAACCTAAGACGGGCCTGGCTTGAGACCCATGTGATGAGAGGGAGCCCACCCCTGACACTGCCTGGAGGGCCAGGACCCAGAGCCTGGATATCCCAGAGACCTAGGCTAGAAAATGAGTCCTAATGACATTCTCCTATGCTCAAAGATTGGTCCCTAGTCCAACTGTCATCAGAGAGGCTTCACCCAGCAACTGATAGAAACAGGCGCAGAGATGCACAGCCAAACATTAGGCAGAGCTCAGAGAATCCGACGGA
The DNA here is from genome assembly GCF_903995435.1 of Acomys russatus. Taxonomy (NCBI): domain Eukaryota; kingdom Metazoa; phylum Chordata; class Mammalia; order Rodentia; family Muridae; genus Acomys; species Acomys russatus. The sequence continues at coordinate 65,803,276 of NC_067149.1, read as the reverse complement.
AGAGGGGAAAGAAAGATTGTGGAAGGACGTCACAAGAAAACAGCCCACAGATCATCTAACCCGGACTCATAGGGGTCACAGAGACTGAACCAACAACCAGGGAACTTCCATAGGACTGATCTGGACCTCTGCATATATGTTACAGTTGTGTAGCCTTGGCCTTCCTGTGGGACTCCTAACAGTGGGAACAGGGGATGTTTCTGACCCTGTGGCCTGCCTTTGGGACCCTTTCCTCCTGTTGGGTTGCCTTATCCAGCCTCAATAAGAGGGAAGGTGCCTAGTCTTACTGCAACTTCCTATGCCAAGTTTGGTTGACGGCCATGGGAGGCCCGCCCCTTTTTTGAAGAGAAACAGAGGAGGAGTAGAGGGGCGGGGAGGGGGGGACGGACTATAGTGGGAGGTAAAAAAAGAAAAGAAAAGGAGGAATATGAAGAAGGGAGTAAAAGAAAACCACAGAGAGGAGCTGGAGGGATTGCTTAGTAGGTAAAGTGCTTGCCTAGGGAACAAAAGGGCCAGAGCCCAACGCCCAGGAATACAAGCCATGTGTAATGAACTCTGTTTCCTCTCTCGGCACCAGCAAAGTAGAGACAGGCAGACCGATCCCTCCAACAAAAAAACCAGGCTGACCGATGCCTCCAACAAACACACCCTTCTTGTCCACAGCTTCAAATCTTTTGACAAGGCCACCCAGTTTTCTGATCTTTCTATGCTTTCTGTTCTCAATTTCCCCTGCAAATCTGGCCAAAAGCAGCTAGCAGCAGTACTGAGGCTACGGCCAGAATGCTGGCCGGTCTTGACACTGTTCTGCCAGATGAATTCATCCATCGCTGTTAAATTGTCTCCCGCGAGGTCTTGGGACCGGACTAGAAGATGACAAAGCCTTCTTCAGAAGTGACACAAATGACCTCTAGCCTATTTCCAGGACCCTTTATATCTGCCCCAAACCATGTGAGCACCGCTGTGGCTGCCCACATCCCTGTCTGCACTTCCTGTCCTCTGAGGTCCCAGCTCTGCGGACAGCATCCACGGCATGAGGCACCTGTGACCTCACTGCATCTGTGGTTACCCACATGGCTCCATCATGGGTGAGAAGGAGAGCAGGAGACCTCGCCCTCTCTGCTGGTCCCCAGATGGTTACTGCTTTCTGAGGCCAAAGGGCTGTCATTTTCTTCAGGTCTGTAGCTACTGGTAAGTTGCCCGTGCTTCAGTAAATTACCTCTGACCGCTACCCCCGACTCATGCAGGCAATTCTGACCTGAGTGTGTCACTCTCAAGATGAAGACCCAAAGGAGGACAGAGACTTGCTGGGACAAGAGAAGGAGAGGGGAGGGGTGTACTGGGCAGTGGACACACCTAAAACACATTAGATACATATATGAAACTGTTCAAGAATAAAAATAAATTTTAAATATTGCAATTTATGAGCTGGAGAGATGGCTGAGAGGTTAAGGGCACAGATTGCTCCTCTAGAGGTCTTGAGTTCAATTCCCAGCAACCACAGGGTGGCTCACAACCACCTAGAATATGATCTGATGCCCTCTTCTGGCCTGTAGGTGTACATGCAGGCAGAGCACTGTATACATAATAAATAAATAAATAAATAAATAAATAAATAAATAAATAAATCTTTAAACACGAAACAAAATGGTTTTAAAAATTGCACTTTATTGTGATAAAAGTATTTAGGGGCCAGCAAGATGGCTTGGCAGGAAAAGAGCTTGGTGCACATGCCTGGCAATCTGAGCTCAGTCCCTGAAAGCCACAAAAGGGTAAAAGGATAATGCCAGCCTGACAAAGGCAACCTCTGGCCACCACATGCATGTCATGGCAGGTATACACCCCCCCAAAAGCCCCAATAATTTATTTAAATATTCTATTTAAAACGGTGAATACAAATCATGGGTCTTTTAAACTTAGACATCAGAGAATTGTGCTGTGTGTAGATGTCAGCAGAATTATAAATTTCATGTAACATGAAATTCATCACTTATGCAAGCTGTACCTCATTAACTGCACATAATTCTATCTCAATGAAGTATGGTTAGAGTAAAAAAATATATATACATAATGGCACAAAAAGGTTTAAAGTCAAGTATAAGAAAAATATGTGAGTAGATATAATGGGGTACTGGACAAAAATAAGCATTCATAGTCTTTAAGAAAAATTATTAGGACTAAAAGCTGTGTTCTATTTTTTTTTAAAGATGTTGGGCAAACCAAGATTTTAAATTTGTTCTCAAAATATAATGCAAAAACTGACTGAGCTGCAAGGAAAAATAGGAAAATCTACCCTCATAGTAGGGCATTTCAGCACATCTTTCTCAAGTACTGATAGATCAAAGAAAAACATTCAGTACTTTTATTTGAGATATGAATCATAAATTAATAACTTTGATCTAATTGGCAGATCTTTAAAAACATACATCTAGACTACTCTTGGTTCAAAAAGGAACAAAAACAGAAGTGAGATGATCAAAGGAATGTTTTGCTGTCAATCAGAGAAGAGAGATGGTACAGTTGTTTCAAAAAGAATGTGGAGCTGGTGGAGGGCTTTGTTTTGTGTGTGAGATGCAGGATACAACAGGATGCTCCTGTAATGATGGAGAAGGTCCACGGGACACATGCGGAAAGATGCTGATAGAGGCAGGAGGGTGTGATGGAGGAGGCAGAGGATGAAGGGGAATCCAGCCCACAGATAAATAGCTGTCCCTGCTGGGGACCGAGACAGAGGCAGCAGGAGCACACGCAGGTAGACTGCATCTACACAACCAGGTGAGAGGAAGAGTGGAGAAGGAATAGTTTAAGTTTGCAGAGAATAAACAACAGGCCCAGCCTTTGCCTTGAGACCATGAAAACAATGAGCACGTTGCCAGGCAACCCTAATGCCTGCATCTTTGAACTGTATTTACCTCCAAGTTTTCCAAGTTTAAAGGGGGACCTGTCCACCAGTCTATCTGTCCCTCCCTTGGACCACTGTGACTGCAGTCTGCCTCCACGTAAAGAGTAGCTGTAGCCTGGCTCCTACTCCCTTTCCTATGAAACACTCCAGCAGAGAAATGCACGATCCACACCCTCTAGATTAAGCAGCTAAAGCTGAATGATTTTAAATCACTCATTTAACTGAGCTCAGTCGACCGACAATAGAGATGTCAACCAGGAACTCCTAACTTGTGCCTCTTCCTGCAAATCATTGCACTGTGAACTGTTTCTAGCCTCCAACCCAAACCACAGCACAAGAGACACTCAATCCACATATTTCTGGGAGACAATGGGTCAAGTAAAAGGATAGAAACAAGAACAATATGATAGGCAGATTTGGGCCCAGGGGTCCCGCTCAAACTAAGGCACCAGCCAAGGACAATACAGGAGGTAAACTTTAAACCCCTTCCCAGATCTAGCCAATGGTCAGAATATTCTCCACAGTTGAGTGGAGAGTGAGATATGACTTTCTCACGTACTCTGGTGCCTCACATTTGACCATGTCCCCTGGAGGGGGAGACCTGGTGGCACTCAGAGGAAGGACAGCAAGTAGCCAAGAAGAGACTTGATACCCTATGAGAATATACAGGGGGACGTAATCCCCCTCAGGAACAGTCATAGGGGAGGGCAATAATGGGAAAATTGGGGGGGGGGGAGGAATGGGAGGATACAAGGGCTGGGATAAACATTGAGATGTAACAAAAATAAATTAATAAAAAAAAAGAAAAGAAATTAAAAAAAAAAAGGATAGAAACAAAAGTCAGGTTTGTATGGGAGAGAAGACGCATGTCTTTTTTTTTTTTTTTTTTTTTTTGATTTTATGAGACAAGGTTTCTCTGTGTAGCCCTGGCTGTCCTGGACTCGCTTTGTAGACCAGGCTGGCCTAAAACTCACAGCAATCTGCCTCCCAAGTGTTAGGATTAAAGGCATGTGCCACCACCATGTAATGCACTACAGACAACTGTCAGCAGTAGATATGTGTGTTCAAAGCAGGAAATTCACCATTAAGATCACTTAAGACAATAGCTTCTCATCCTTCCTGGCTCCCCAATTTATGTGGGACTAGCATGCAGACTTAACACTGATTTTACACTAAGCATCAAGCTTGTAAAGGTTTGCAACAATAAAGGACAAAAAAGAAAGAAAGAAAGGAAGAAAGGAAGGAAGAAAAAAGCCACACAAAACATTTTCACTTTAAAAGATCAATGCCTTCATTCTCCTTAGGCCCTCTCCCATGTGGCTACCTTAGAATGGAGTCACACAAAAGCAATGAGGCTCAGGCCACAGAGGTGCCACTATAAGAAGAGTTGTGTCCTGTATTTCTGTATACTGTCCACCTCAGTAGAATGACAGTGACAAACAGCAGACCTCTCAGTAGGTACAGTGATGTCAGAATGTGGAGCCAGGGGGAGAAGAGAAGTCCTGGTGACTTCTTACACAACTTTGTAAGGTTGCTGGGAAATTCACAGCGATGCATCCTGGGAGCTTGCAACACTGCCAACTTTGATGAGGCAGCTTCCCTTAAAGGATCCTGCAACACAAAGTTGGCCCACTGCTAACAAGACAGATAACTGTGGCCATGAGATATGAGTGACCCAAGAGTGCCTCGAGGAAGTTTTGAGGCTGCTCACTAGAAGCCAGTTGTGGCTTGGAACTCAGAGGAGCCGAAACTCGGAGGAAACTGGGGCAGCATCTTGAACCAGCAACTTCAGGAAGCACATTAAGGTGACTTAAGGACACCTCTCCGGAACTGATTTTAAACAATGAAAACCGAGTTTGGCGGCTCCATATGGATAGCCAAGGATTTAATTGGAAAAGCACTCACTATTGTCTGCTGCCTTGGAGGCGTCCCCTAGTTTCTGGGTGTTTTTATTATTTTTAACGACTCTCTTTGTGTTATCTTGCCCTGTGTTTACCCCACAATTCCCCCTTTGTTTCCTTGTCAACACACTGACTACAGACAAGAAGATGCTATTATCTTGGCTTATTCAGTGCCTCTGCGATTGTTCATTAAGAAGACCACGTCCCATCTCAACACAGATGTTGGCAACATGTCCTGCCAGAAATAAACAGATTTCATTCTTCACTACAGAGTTCAGCGGCTCCACTTCACCAGCAAACACAAATGCCCCTAAAACACGCAAAAGGTTTTTTAAAAGAGGCACAGTTACGCCAGTTGAGGACGTCTTTTTTAGGATTAGGAAAGGATCGTAGAAAGGCATAGTTAAGTATTTCTATAGACAGGCAGGTTTTTCAAAATGAGAAAGATTATTCTGCCTTTCGTCTTCCATCCCTAGGTTCTAGGTGTGAAGACCCATTCCGCAGGTGAGAGCCTTGACCATCTTCCAATGCAGCCCTTGTGTTGGTGTGAATGAAGTGAGCTAGCAAGCCAATCACCGGGCTCATTGCCTCCCAGAATTTTTGCTGGGATGGGTAGGAAAGGAATGTTCTTTTTCTCTGACACAGAAGGCATTAGTGACCTCCTTAGAGATGCTCAGGGCCCAAGAACAGATGGAAGCCACCATAGGGGAAAAAATAGTGAAGACTGGCACTGCAGAGCCCACATACACCTCTTCACCTTAGGATGCAGCTCTGCTTGGAGCCAAGTGCAGGATTCAAATACCCCTCTCTGTATGCTGATTCCTGCCATTTTATATCAAAAACTCTAAGAACTATTATGGACAGGAAAAAAATCCTCAATTCCTGCTTTTGTCATTGCTGCTCTGGGACAACTGACTGGAAGCCACTTAAGAGAGGAACGATATACCTTTGCTTGTGGGTGAGAAGGTACAGTCTGTCCGTCCATCACTGTCGTATTTGCCCTCGCCCTGCCCCAAGCAGCTGCCAGGATCATGAAGCATGTGAACCCATTACCAAGACATTAGCAGTTGGAACAAGAGTGCACAAGAAGTCTGGCCAGGCTCTACCCCTGAAAACCAGCCCCTAGTAGGTCCCTTCCTCCAGCCATCCATATCTAGTGAGTCACTTCCTCCAGCCGTGCCACACCTGCTAAAGGTCTGACAACCTCAGAAAACAGCATCAGGAGCCATGGACCCAGTGTTCAAGCACAGAGTTTAGAGGAGGCATTTCACTGCCATGACATGGCAGTGATGTGAATTCAGTCTTCTGCACCCACAGCCTTGTGGGTATCATTTCACCTGCTCTGAATCTCTCAGCCCCAAGGCCAACTGCCAGCCTACCCTTATTCCACGGTGTTCCGCTTTCACATTTCTCAAACCATGATCTGATAATTTCTATATACTAAAATAAATATATATTCACTAAGAGGACAATTCTCAGGAGTATTTGCTTGTCACACTTGATCACCAGTTAGAATACAGGTTACATGAGGCTACTGGTTTCTGCTGAGATGCCCCCCACCCCACCCCACGCAATGTGCAGGACAAGAAGTATCAAGTCACATTTGACTCTGTCACCCTCATCACCATCACCAACTTCTCACCGAGTCATAACTTTTAAAACTGTCTCTATTTCCTCCTCAAGTTGCCTTCCTATTGTGTTTCATTGCTTGTCGTTTGAAACCCAGATCATGTCGGCTGACTCCAGGCTAACCTTCCTGCTGTCACAGAATCTTGGTCACTGTTTTCGTTGTGCCTTATTAGCAGTTGTTCCATTTCAGTCACACAGGCTACAAACACGGGACACTCTCCACTGGCCTTTCCTTATGCATTGTGTTAAGATAGACATCAATTCATGTCATAAATAAGTAATTATTATAGTGTCATAAACAAATAGCTACTTGGAGGAATAAGACAGGAATCAATAGGAAAAAATGGCAAATTGGTTTTGCTATATGCGGCCATTTGTTAAAATATTAGCCTCATTAGCAATAGACATACTAAGTTTTCACCGAAGGCTTAAGCGGTGTTTGAGTGAGAAATGTCTCACATAGACCCAGGCACGTGGTCCCCAGCTGGTGATGCTGTTTGTGAGGCTTAGGAGATGTGGCTGCCTTTCGGGGAGGGCTGTGGTTGTACCTAGCCTCCCCCTGCCTTTATTTTGCTCTCTGTGACTTGTGTTTGTGGCTCAAGACATGATAGTTCAGCTTCCTGCTCTGCCTGCCTGGGTCAGTGCTGTCCATGCCATTGCGAGCGCTCATCTCCTGGAACCAAACAGCAAGATAAAGTCTTCTGTGCGTGCCTTGGTCACTCTGCTCTACCCAGCAACAGGAAGGGACTAATAAACTCACTAGAATGATTATGCTAAACACAGAAAGAAACAGAGACTGAAAAAAAAAAGTCCTCAAAGACTGAAGCATTGAGTTATTCTGAAGTCTGAGCTCCACTCCTTTGGGGCGCAGAAATAAGATACTCACACATTTGTGTACCAGGACTCACGGGGCACAAAGAGCCTAAGGGAGAAACAGCACAGTGTTCAGCAGCAGCTAAATGCTTCGGAAGAACGTGAGGTGCAGACAGACATCTAAAACGGTATCCATACATGTCAGCGAAAGTCTGATCAATGCTATAGTGGAGATGAAGCATGTGAAGTAAGTCACAAAATAGCACCACATGCATGAGCTATATGGGATGACATGCATGAGACATGTGGGACGACATGCATGAGCTATGTGGGACGACATGCATGAGCTATGTGGGATGACATGCATGAGACATGTGGGATGACATGCCTGAGCTATGTGAGATGACATGCATGAGCTATATGGGATGACATGCATGAGACATGTGGGACGACATGCATGAGCTATGTGGGGTGACATGCATGAGCTATGTGGGACAACATGCATGGGACATGTGGGGTGACATGCATGAGACATGTGGGGTAACATGCATGAGACATGTGGGATGACATGCCTGAGCTATGTGAGATGACATGCATGAGCTATATGGGATGACATGCATGAGCTATGTGGGACAACATGCATGGGACATGTGGGGTGACATGCATGAGACATGTGGGGTGACATGCATGAGACATGTGGGGTGACATGCATGAGACATGCGGGATGACATGCATGAGACATGTGGGGTGACATGCATAAGGCATGTGAGATGACACGCATGAGACATGAGCAAGTTCATAGAGACTGAGAGTAGGATAGAGACGGCCCGGCCAGGATGGGGAGTGTCCGACTGTGGTTATTGATTGAAGATTGAAGCATTTCTGCTCACAGTGACTAAACTGGGCTGTCATTTTTACTCAACACTGTGAATATCATTACTTCCGTTAAGCTCTGTCTTAAAAGGGTTACAATGACAGTCTATGTTCTGTGCGTTTTCTCATGACAATATTTTAATTGCAACACAATATTTCTAGTATATTGGCAAAGGTCTGACAGTAGGGTTCTATGTTTCTGTCTTTGAGGCTACAAAGAAAATTATGATCTATATAATACTTGTAAAAGTATGAAAACATTGCTATCCCTAGAAAGAAAAATTAGGACTATCTAAAAAAGTTATTAAGTATACCTGGCAATGGTCATTTAACTGTTTTTTATTTTTTCTTTGTTTTCTTGCTTGCTTGGTTTGAGATAGGGTCATTGTGTAGCCCAAGTTGGCCTTGAACTAGATGTAAGACCACAGACAACTTTGAATTTCTGATGCTCTTGTCTCCACTTCCCAGGTGCTGAGATTGCAGGCACATGCTTGCTGCACCCAGGTGCAGCAACATTGTAACAGGGAGATGCTGGACACTGGATGTAGCTGACTTAGGATCCCCCAACTTCCTTAAGTCACAGCTAATGAGCCAGTAATTGTGTTTTCTTTCCCACAGCATACCAAGAGAAACATTCCAAAGTTCAGTTTACTAAGTGCTGGGGCCCAAACAAGTTGATAAATGTTTATTCTCTGACATTTAGCAGCCATAAAAATGTGTACATAGAAACAGAAGATAATGTTTTCTATTTCATGCGTAAACAAACACAATCACGTAACAAGTGGCTGTGTCACTGCTGGTCACTGCACATTCCCACAACAGTTGAAGTGAGGAGAAACCTTTGAGTTTTCACATGGCACTGCCTTTTACTGCATCTACCACCATAAGCCCAGCTTGGCAAAGCTCTGACACGCTCAAGAACAACATAACATGGTCTAACACAGAACACACTGATTTACTTCAAATGGCTTTGACTGTTCCTAATTGGTGTAGTCTATCACGGTTCCTCTCAAGAACTTACAGCTTCTTTAGCCGACAATGTCCCTGAAACTATCCTGCGGCTCCCTAAAAAGCAAACAAATCATGTATCTACTCACAGGAGTGGTCTGTGGCTTTAACCAGGCTTGGGATCACCACTATGGTCTGTGTCTACTTCTGTGAGACATTTCTTCAGTGTGTTATTAGGGAAGATGGGGAGGGGGGCATGTTCCCTTAGCAAACAGAGGGCCGAAGCAGATATAGGCATCTTGCTTATAGCTAAGAAAAGGAAACGTTGCAGAGACGGCTCAGCATTTAAGAGCACTGGCAGTTCTTTCAGGAGACCCAGGTTTGGTTCCCAGCACCCACATCAGGTAGCTCACAAATGCCTGTAACTCCAGCTCTGGGGGGGACACCTGCCTCCTTCTGACCGTCACAGGCACTGCATTCATCTCACACACACACACACACACACACACACACACACACACACACACACACCACATGTACGCATACCACACACACACCACACGCACACACCACACGCACACACACCACACACACACCACACACACACACCACACACACACACACCACATGTACGCATACCACACACACACCACACACACACACCACACGCACACCACACACACACACACACACCCCACATGTACGCATACCACACACACACCACACGCACACACACCACACACACACATCACACACACACACACACCACACGCACAGAGAAAGAGAGATAGACAGAGAGACAGAGAGAGACAGAGACACAGACAGACAGACAGACAGAGACAGAGAGACAGATACAGAGAATGAGAATCAGTGACAATCTCGACCTTAAATACAAACAAACAAAGAAAAACAAAACCGGAAGAAACTCTGAGCTGTGCACAGTATTGACCAGTTGGCCCAGGCAGACAGCCGCCCACAGAAGACTGAAACAGAAGCCAGACGTTCCAAATACACCCAGTTTTGGAGACTTGACTTAGGGGACTTACACATATTTTCCATAATCATAAAACAAATTCTGAAAGCCATCTTCAAAAAAATTTAAGATGAAGTAAATGATATTGATTTGCAGCATAATCACAAAGAGTGAACATTTCCTGAGACTTTAAAATACAAGAATTGAAAACGTGTGGGAAAAATCCTCCAAGACACTGGACACACGTTGTGTCTTCTCTTAGTAAGGCTGCCTGCACAGTGCTGGGACTCAAACCCAGAGCTCTGTGTGCCCGCTCCATCCCAGCGCTCTCCAGATCTATGGAATTATTCATCCCCACACACCTACTTCTTTGTGGCCTGCTTCCCTCTTCCTCACGTCTCAGCTGACAGCACTGAGCATCTAACGCCACCTTATTTCCCTGCTGCTTTTGTCCCAATTTATAATGTTCCAGAAACACCTTACAGTCCATTCCAGGGATGCGGGAAGCTGCCCTCCTCTCACACACATCCTCGCCTGCTCCAGATTACACCCACTTTGGCGTCCATTCCACAACACTGCACCGTGATTTCCCAGGACACGTTCCCCAGGCCCTGCAGGTTTTCTAAGCCTTTTCCTCTCTTAGAGGGATCATAAGTGACAAGAGAGACCGGCCATAACAAAGCTTGGTTCAGTATAACATGGGGTGTACAGGCAGATCCAGGGAGGGCAGATTGTGCCACATGAAGCTAATGCCTCGATGCAGACTTTGCAAGAGCTGTACGCCAAGAGAGGCCTCTGTCTTCTAGAAATGAGATGTGGTTAAGTTTGTCAATTTTATTGGCTCAAGGGATAAATGTAATCTGCAAGTTTGTGGGTTTTAAAGCATATTCATCTAGACACCCCCAATTTATTTTTAAATTATCGCCTCTTCTGAGGGTCCAGACTTTACCTCCTGAAACTTGGTTGGGCCTCTAAGGAGAGGCTCCTTTTTCTCAAGCTTGATACTACACAGCCATTCTTGAGGCTGTCATCAGTGATGGGGTCAGTGCTTTCTATAATGTATCTACTTGGGAGTCATGCATACGCCTACACCGTGAGTAACTAACTCCTCACCCATCTCTGAGGTAAGCCCAATACTCGTTCTTTCTAAGAATAGTAAGCATTTCCAAGAGTCTTTTATGATATCTACCACGGGATTGGCCTGAACTGTATCATTCTAGGATGTGTTTTCATTAAACTAGAAAATAGATAAAGAGGACATTGGAGTGAGAGGTGTCCAGGACAGTGGGCAGGTCACTGGGTAGTGCCTTTACAGAAGGGTCACCCACGTAACCTGATCCTCAGTAAGAACTGAGTGCTTCGCCATGCAGTATCTGAAAACACACGTGCACTTTCTTGAAAGACCAGGAAGATTCCTTTACCATGCAGCCTGTCCCAGGGGATGCTCTCTGCTGGGGATGCGCTCTGCCTGCCTCATCCAGCATCCGCCCAAATTCATCTCTTCTGCCTGAGCCTCTCCCTCCTAGCACAAGTGCCACTGTCATGCTCAATAGATGCTTTCGAAGATGTGAAGTGATGCACAGCCACGGCGCTTAGTGTGAGACGATTGTGTGACACTATCTGGCAAAGGGTCTTCGGGAATAAATATCCTCATGAGTTAACTTGAGGCCTCAGATGGAAGAGAATGGCAGTTGGTGAAAAGTTCCTATCTGTGAGCCTGCGGCTTCCTGATGAACTCATACTGCCTTCTGGGGTATCTTTTATACTTGTGGTGAAGTACATTTGAAACTGATTTTAAAGATGCATTTGTAGGCTTAAATTTTTACCTTAAGAAAAAAAAAATGGAGCTGGCAGGTAAGCCTGCGTAAAAAGAGAAAGAGATGAAAAAAATATGTATTTACTCTTCTCTTGGGAATTCCTGGCCTGAAAAGGAACACAGAAAGACAGTTAACTTTCCTTTTTTTTTTTTTTTTTTTCCTAAAAATCACCATAAAGTGGTAACGGCCTCCAGGAGTCTGTGTGTGGCCCGTTTGATGTGGTTTGGCCCCGAGGAGAAGCTAAAGGCTAAATGCATTTTAAGTTGGCTAAAACTAATATAAACACATCCCCGAGGCTGTTATTCCATTAGTCGACAGTGTGCACAATATTAAAAACATTGTGAAAACAACAGACTATCTTCAGTGTTGTGCATTTGAGAGTCGTTTATGCAACACCCAGTTCCTCAGTGCGGACTCAAACAAAAAGTCACTGTTCTTTCATGAGGAAAGCCATGTTTACAAAAACAGGCAAATAAATAAGATTTTTTTAAAGTATGTCTCTCAGGATAAGATAGCTGCATTTAGTCCAGCAAACATGTATAGGAAGTGGCAGTGCAATCCTTGATCATTATAAAACACATCCGGCTCATTTCTCAAGTCAAACGGAGGGTGGGAGGGGCTGGCCCTGTGCTCGCTAAGAAAAGACTGCCAAGCTTCTGGGTTTTATTTCATCCACGCCTCAAACTAGTTTGGGTTGGAGAGAATTTTACAGTATGATTTTTAGCATGGCCCTTTAAGAAGGCAGATATTGGCCAACATATGAGTAAACAGAGTTGGGGGAGCTGGTTCTATGAGTCTAAAGGCTGTAACCCCCACACTACACAAAAGACGTACATGATAACTCTTAAGTCAACAAGAAGGAGAGGAGACACTTGTGACTCTCTAGTCCTTTGTGTGGACTTCCTGTGTCAGGAAATCCCCTGCCTGTGCTCCATGAACTGGCTAACAATTTAAGTGGCCCTGTGACACTAGAGGGGCACACTGATGAGCTTCTCGGTGTCACTTGTCTCTGAGCAACAAGAAGGCTCTTTATTCTTCTCTCGTAGGCATTTCCGCTTCTGTTTTCTCACACTTTTAAGATGAGTCCATCGATTTTTATGACATTTCCTTCATTTCTAAGATACTTAAGTAGTTCTGTGTGTCACAAACACCCTGTTGCTGCAGAGAAATCAAAGGCGACTTCGCTGTGAAGCATCTGTGTGGACGTCAGAACTGCTGAAAATAATAAAGATGGCACGGTAAGGCATGGGAGGGCAAAGGGCAGCCGATGGTCCTGGGCACTGTGGTGGCAAGAAAGCCGTACAGCCGGGACAGACAACTATTTGGCAGCTTTAAATAAAGCTGACTCTATAGCTATCCTGCAGTCCAGTGTCTCTGCTCTTGAGTTTATTCCTAATGGAAATGTATGCATGTATTCACAAAAGATAGGTTTAATACAGAAGGGTCTATAGTAGTGCTCCTTGATGTTGTCACACCGGAAACTCCCACATCAACGACAGTAAGGGTGGATGCGCAGGCCCAAAAAGACACAACTCCATCCATATGCACAGTATCTGCCCCATCCACCAGAGGTCCAACTGCGGGTACGGAGGAAGCCCTTTGACCTAGTTCCCATCTTACTGTCCCCAAATCTATCAGTAGTCCTGACTGCCCAGGGATGCAGTGGAGGCCCACAGGGGAAATCTGTGAGCCAGGTGTGCTTTTACATCTGGCAATGGGCCTTCCATTTGCAGAAGTGACCACAGTCGCTGAAACAGCTCCCCCAGATAGATCCAGTCCTGCGCAGTTACGGCCTGTTCACAGGCATGTCCACACGTGGCCCCAAGACACATATGAATGCAGCCCAACATGAACTCTTAAACTTATTTAAGACATGACATTCTTTTTTCAAAGGACTCAATCACGTGGTTCTAGAGTGTGAACTGTGTAGAGGTCATCTGCCACATTGTCAAAAGACTGGACATGCCTGACAGAGACAGCTCCGTCAACCTGAAAACAGGTGACCTACCGCGGTTCCAGTTTCGAAGCCTACCAGTTAACAAGCACACTGAGTTCATACAAGATTAATACTATTAAAATATCAATACACACACACACACACACACTGACATACAGATTCAATGCAATCCTTATTTTTAAAAATCCCAATTTCATTTTTTCAGGGTTTTAAATCTTGTTTTTAATTATATATATGTAATATATCTGTGTGTGGCTGTGTATTCATGTATGTACTCGTGTGTGCAGGTGCCTGGAGAAGCCAGAAGAGGGTGTTGGATCCTCTGGAGCTAGAGGTACAGGAGAGTTAACTGCCCAAGAGGAGTTTGGGAAACAGACTCATGTCTTCTGGAAGTCCAGAAAGTACCCTTGACAGCTGAGCCATCTCTCCTAACCCCTGTGACTTCATTCTTTACGGAGCTTTTATTTTAATTCTAAAATGTATGTAAAACCACAAAATGCAAAACAACAACCTCAATCAAAGTCTTCACTTACCAGGAAAGTGGGTCAGAGGGGAAGACTTCCTATTAAGACTCTAGGTGAGAGAAGCATGGGAGAATGGGGAAATAGAAGGATCCAGAGGGGTCCTAGAAACCTACAAGAAGAACATTATGATGGGCATATCTGGGCCCAGGGGTCCTGCTCAAACTATGGCACCAGCCAAGGACAATATGTGCAGTAAACTTCGAACCCCTGCCCAGTTCTAGCCAATGAACAGGACATTCTCCACAGCTGAGTGGAAAGTGGGGTCTGATTTTCACATGAACTCTGGTGCCCCATATTTGACCACGTCCCCTGGATGGGTAGGCCTGGTGGCACTCAGAGGAAGGATAGCAGGCTACCAAGAAGAGACTTGATACCCTATGAGCATATACAGGAGGAGGAGGTCCCACTCATTCACAGTCATAGGGGAAGGGAGTAAGGGGAAAATGGGAGGAAGGGAGGGAGGGAGGGAAGGAGGGAGGGAAGGAGGAAGGGAGGAATGGGAGGATCCAAGGGATGGGATGACAATTGAGATGTAACATGAATAAATTAATAAAATATATTTTAAAAAAGAACAATGGCACTAGAAGCACTACACCTTCTGACTTCGAGACGTATTACAAAGCTACAGTCCCCAAAGATACACAGCAGTGGCATGACGCCAGCAGTGGGTTAGAACAGAAGTCTGGACTCACTACCGCACCACTAGATGCCTTGATGACAAGGATGCAAACAAGGGCACACTGAACAGGACAGGCCACTAAAGGGATGGTGTTGGAGAAACTTGATACCCATCTTCAGAATTAACTTAGACCCCTGCCTCGTATCATATCCAACCAACTCAAAATGTATTAATGATTCAAACATAGTATTTGAAACTACAGACAGAAACACGGAACTGGCATGCCCTGCTTTCCAAAGGCACAAGAAACAAAGCCAAAGCAGACGGGGAAGATTGTGTCAAACTAAAGTCCTGTGCACCCAAGGAACCAATCAGCCACATATCTGATAATAAATAAATTCCCCAAACACATAAGAAACTCAGGCAATCTGATGCCAAAACAGACATGCAGTGGCCAACAGCAGCATGTCACTAACTACCAGGGGTCACAAGTGGAAACCACCTAGCAACATCCTATTAACCATGGAGAAGGCTGCTACCCTTGTGCTAAAGATGGCAAATGTTGATGAGGGTGGAGAGAAGGGGACAGCGCAGTGCTGGGGAGGATGTTAATTAATACTGTCATTCCAGAAGTTGCTCATGATCCAGCCATCGTACTATTGGGTGCAGACCCAAACGATAAGGGTCTGGAAAGGTGTCTATTGTAACATTTCTCATACTAGTCACTATGGAAGAAACCTGATAGTATCCATCAGCAGATGAGGAAAAAAACGTATATTCTGAAATGCATCATCAAATATGCTACACATGACCAGAAAAAGGAGCTGGGATATTATCCTGCTTTTATAAAGAAAAACTCCTGCCTTTTGTGACAATGTGGAGGGACCTGGAGAATGCTACCTGAGGTAAGTTAGATACAGCAAAAGTAAGTACCACATGATCTCACTGACGTGGGGAATCTAAAAGTGGGCAGGCTCTTTC
This sequence comes from Acomys russatus, assembly GCF_903995435.1. Classification (NCBI taxonomy): domain Eukaryota; kingdom Metazoa; phylum Chordata; class Mammalia; order Rodentia; family Muridae; genus Acomys; species Acomys russatus. The sequence continues at coordinate 65,787,342 of NC_067149.1, read as the reverse complement.
AAGGAGAAAGTGAGATGCTGTCTGTCAGAGCTCGTGGGATGGAGGAAACAGGGAAAGGTGCAAAGGTTATAGAGATGTACAGATGAATAAGTTCTAGTGACCTAAGCATATCAGGATGGCGGTTACTAAGGCCATGTACAGGTGATTTGCACAAAGCATAGATCTCAGAAATCTCATCATAAGGGATATGTTAATAGGCCTTGCTATGGTGACCATCTCATGGTGCATATGAATATCAAAGCGTTGAGTTGTACATCTTAATGCATACACCATTTGTTTTTGAGAACTGGACCCAACAGTGCTAAACAATTAAATGAACAGCTAACTCTTAAAAAAAAATGACAGATAGGTTGGGCATAGGAGCTCAAGGGCTGCCATATAGCAATGATTGAAATTTAGCTAAGAGTGTAGACATCAGTATGCATAAATCTCAGAAACATTGTGTGCCATAAAAGCTCCAGATACAAAATACGATTTCTTATGGCTCAAGTTAGGTAAACTCCACAACAGAAAAGAAGTGAACCTGGGAGGTGATGTCAGAACAGTTGTCACCTCTTTAGGAATAAAGCGTGGATTGGGTTAGGCCATGAGATAACATTACACATTGGTGGACCTTCATCTAGTTCCCAATGAGTGGGAGAATCCTTTGTAAGTGCCTTCCTCAGGATATGCAAAAGGAAAAGGACATGGTGGAGCCACAGTGAGCTGCTTTTTCATGGCTGTGTACCATGCTTTAAGTTAAAGATTAACGCAAAGTATATTTATATGTAAAATTTGAGTCGACTACGGCAACTTTTTTTGCATCTATGAAAAGGCAGATGTGAGAGAAAAGACTGGAAACAATGTGATTGGTAAATGATGATATTTTAAAGAACTCAGATATCTAAGAAAGGCTGAAGAGATGGTTTAGAGGTTAAGAGCACTGGCTGCTCTTCCAGAAGTTCAATTCCCAGCACCCATATGGTGGATCACAACCATCTGTAACTAAAGTTTCAAGAGACCTAATACCTTCTTCTTCCTCCCGAGGGCACCAGGCATGCATGTGCTACACAGCCATGCATACAAGCAAAACACCCATACACATAAAATCATATAATTTTAAATATACATTTAGTGATATTTCTTTGAGCCAGAACCTCACACAAGAACTAGCTCATAGTCTAGTACAGTTGGGGTCTCCTGGTAGAACGGTGTGTGTGTCTCTGTGCCACATCATGAGAAAAGCTGGAAGAAATCCCTTGATAGGTGGGAAAGGAATTTCCAAGAGACTAAAGCAGAATTAGATAGTTCTGTTCTAAAATTCCAGAGCTAAGAAAAATCAAGACCAGAAACTAAGAAAACATCACTCTAAGCTATCACTAGTAAAGAAATCACAGATCAACAGACTCTACAACTCACACACAAAGATCAGCTTCCTAATTTTCTAGTTAATGGACATTTTGTTTTTATTCTCTTCTTGATAGGAAATTAGAAAAATAACCGCTTCTGTGATAGGTCTTTTCAAACAGAATTTGCATGGCCTGATGACTAAAGCCAGAGCCCCACCCCTCCCCCAGTCTGCAAGGTGTCCTCTGGTCCCTGTGGAAGAGTGATGTACATAACCTGGCTGCTGGCTCTTAGACAAAGGCTCCGGTGACCACCTTGGCCAATGAACCTACAGTCACTCTTTGATTTTGTCAGAACAGAGCCTCCCTTCTCCACTCTTGCAGGGTCCATCATCTGCTGAGTGTTTTCCAGTCCTCCATCCAGGTCCTTAGTCAGCTCCATGGAATTACTGTGAGTCAGGGGACATGTCACTGGAAACTGAAGTGCTCAAGTGCACCAGCAGATCTCTGTGGGACAGTGGTCCTCTCCCATCAGAGGTGTACTCAGAACCATGCACTACACTGGCTTCTTGAAAAGAAAATCTCACATTGCTCATCAACACCATAACTTCCATCTTTGAAACCTCTTCCTCCTCCTCTCTCTCTCTCTCTCTCTCTCTCTCTCTCTCTCTCTCTCTCTCTCTTCTTCTTCTTCTTCTTCTTCTTCTCTCCCTCCCTTCTCTTCTCCTTCCTCCTTCACTCCCTCCTCCTCCTTCCTTATCTTCCATTCCCTCTCATTCTTCCCTCAACCCTGCCTATTACCCTTGTGTTCTCTCTGTCTCTGTCTCTGTCTGTCTCTTTCTCTCTCTGTGTCTCTGTCTCTGTCTCTGTCTCTCTGTCTCTCTCTGTCTCTCTCTCTGTCTCTGTCTCTCTCTGTGTCTCTCTGTGTCTCTCTCTCTGTCTCTCTCTGTCTCTCTCTCTCTGTGTCTCTCTCTGTGTCTCTCTCTGTCTCTCTCTCTGTCTCTCTCTCTCTCTCTCTCTCTCTCTATGTCTCTCTCTGTCTCTCTCTGTGTCTCTGTCTCTCTCTCTCCGTCTCTCTCTGTCTCTTTCTGTCTCTCTCTCCCTCCCTCTCCCTCCCTCTCTCCCTCCCTCTCTTCTTCTCTCCCTCTCTCCGTCTCTCTCTCCCTTCCTCCCTCCTTCCTTCCCTCCCTCTCTCCTCCTCTCAGGCTCTAGGACAGTGATTCTCAACTTCCCTAATGCAGTGGCCCTTTAATACGGTTCCTCATAAGATTATTTTGCTGCTACTTCATAACTGCACCTTTCAATTGTAAGACTCTAATACACAGGGCACCTGATATTGTGACCCTGTGAAAGGTCTTCAAGGGGTCAAGATGCACAAATTGAGAAACCATGCCCTAGGATGAAAATTATTTCAAATGTGGGTTCATTCCATTTCTTTTCTACCCCATGTTCTCCTAAAACCAGAATCAGTTGCCCTCTTTTTTATTTTTTTTTTCATGCAGGATAACAAGTTTTGTTTTGTTTTTCAAAAAACAGCACCCCTTGTGTCCTCAGCAAAAAAAGTGAATGGGCACTTTCCTACACTCAGGTAAAGTGTCAAAGTCGGCCCTCTTAACCCAGCTCTTACATACTCACATAGAGTCAACAGAAATCTATTCTTTTTGCTATTATTTTTCAACAAAGCCCAAGTTTCAGGTATGTAATGTCAATATCCAATACTGTTTTGAATTTTAGAAGCTGGGTTTGGGCTCTCTCTGTATTCCTGAAACCCATCCCCTCATCCCCATCCACTCCCATCCTCTTATCCCCATCCACTCCCATCCCCTCATCCCCATCCACTCCCATCCCCTCATCCCCATCCACTCCCATCCCCTCATCCCCATCTACTCCCATCCCCTCATCCCCATCTACTCCCATCCCCTCATCCCCATCCACTCCCATCTCCTCATCCCCATCCACTCCCATCCCCTTATCCCCATCCACTCCCATCCCCTCATCCCCATCATCCCCTCATCCCCATCACCCCCTCATCCCCATCATCCCCTCATCCCCATCACCCCCTCATCCCCATCATCCCCTCATCCCCATCACCCCCTCATCCCCATCTACTCCCCATCCCCTCATCCCCATCCACTCCCATCCACTCATCCCCATCCACTCCCATCCCCTCATCCCCATCCACTCCCATCCCCTCATCCCCATCCACTCCCATCCCCTCATCCCCATCCACTCCCATCCCCTCATCCCCATCCACTCCCATCCCCTCATCCCCATCCACTCCTATCCCTCATCCCCATCCACTCCCATTCCCTCATCCCCATCACCCCCTCATCCCCATCACCCCCTCATCCCCATCATCCCCTCATCCCCATCATCCCCTCATCTCCATCACCCCCTCATCTCCATCATCCCCTCATCCCCATCTGCTCCCACCCATTCTGTACCCACTCTGTCCCCAGGTAGATGAGAGGCTGACAGAGATGAAAGTCTTATATGTAACAGCCTCATATTTGTAAATAAAAATTAATCCCATTAAATCTAAGGCTTCTTGGCAGGCTCTGAAGTCAGATGGTCCAGGGTTTCAGATTCTATCCCATAATTTATTGGCTCTCTCCCTAAGAACAAGGGCTTTGAAATTAAATGGTCTTCAGCTACCACATCTGTGCTGTAACTTTTGAGCTCTTTTTGGTGTTTCTAAAAGATTTACTGCCACTAGAACTAGGGAGGCAGTGAGTAAAAGAAAATCAGCTCTCTAAGAGAAGAGGAGAAATCTGAACTCCACTGTGCTAGTTGCTTATGGTGGATAGATGAGGCAGTTCTGTACCATGTAACATGTAGGACTCGCCCAGCATGAAGTAGTAGATCTGAGATCTCATAGAACATGTCTCTGGCAGGTTGTAGCATAGACACTCACACTGGAGGGGTAGTTACCTGCCTAGAGCATATCCAATGGCAAAGTTGTCCTCAGATATGTCCTGTACACTGGCCATGTCACTCTCAGTGGTGTGAAGCACCAACCACACAGCACACACATCCCTGTGCTGCCTCCACAGACAGTATGTGCAGTGTAATAGATGTTTCTGTCAACTTGATATAAACTACACCATGGAAGAGGGAGTCTCAAGTGAAGAATTCCCTCCATCAACTTGGTGTGTGGGGAAATCTGTGGGTATTTTCTAGATTAATAATTGATATGAGAGGTCCCAGCCCACTATGGGCAGTGCCACCCTTGGGAAGGTGAGCCTGATGTATATAAGAAAGCAGGCTGGATACACTCACGTATAAAGAGATGTTAGCCGTATAGTACAGGATAGCCATTCGACAATTCACAGACCCAAAGACGTTAAACAACAAGGAGGGCTCAAGGGAGGATGCTGGAGTACCACTCAGAAGGGGACATGGAGTAGACAGAAGAAGTAGATAAAGAGAGAGAACAGGGTAGGAGAGAAGAGAGTAGGGAGGAAAATGAGAATTGGGATCAGATGCGGGGAGAGCAGGGCAGGAGACTAGAAGGCTTGAGAGAGAAAAAGAAACCGAGGGTGAGGACATCTCTGAGACAAGCTGAAGACAGGTTAGGCTCCTGGGAAGTTATAGGGGTGACTCTAGATAAGACTTCTAGTAGCAGGGTTCACGGAGACTGAAGAGAACCTCTCCTAGTCAGACAGGGCTTCTAGTGGAGGGAGGGGAACACCAACCCACCCACAAAAACTTCAACCCAAAACTTACCCTGCCTACAAGATGTGCAGGGATAAAGATAGAACAGAGATTGAGGGAATATCCAGCCAGTGCCTGGCCCAACCTGAGACCCACCCCATGGAAGAGAGCCAACCCCTGACACTATTAACGATACTCTGCTGTGCTTGCAGACAGGAGCCTAGCATAGCTGTCCTCTGAGAGGCTCTACTCAGCAGTGGATCAAAACAGATGCTGAGACTCACAGCCAAATATTAAAGTACAGGTAGCCTTTTGGAAGAGTAGGGGAAAGGATACGGGGAAGGATAAAAGGACCTGGAGAGGACCAGAACTCCAAAAGAAGACCAACAGTGTCAAATATCCTGGGCCCAAGGGGCTTATGGAAACTGAAGCATCAATGTAGCCAATGGGTAGCTTAGTCTTCACGTGGGTCGCCTAGTAAGGGGGGGCAGGGGCTGTCTCTGACATGGACTGTGTTGCCTGCTTTTTTATCATTTCACCCTAGCGGAGCTGCCTTGCCAGGCCACTGTGGAAGGGTATGTGTTCAGTACTGATGCAATTTGATATGCTGGTGTGGATTGGTGGAAGGGGGCTCCCCTTTTCTGAGGAGTAGAGGAGGATGGGTGGGGGAAGAAGGGGGCAGGGAGGTGGAAGTGGTGGAAAAGGAGGGAGTGGGCTATGATTGGGATGTAAAGTGAGTAAGTAAAATAAAAATATCTTTTAAAGAAATAAAGAAAAGAAAAGAAAGCAGGCTGAGAACACTATAGAGAGGAAGCCACTAAGCAACATTCCTCCATAGACTCTGTTGTGGTTCCTGCTTCCAGGTTCCTGCCCTGCTTGATTCCTGCCTTGGCTTTCTTCCATTTGAACTGTAAGCCAAATAAACCCTTTCCTCCCCAAGTTGCTATGGTTAGTGTTTTATCGCAGCAAGAGAGAAACAAACAAGAACACAAGTGATATTATAAATATGCAGTTATGTATATAATATTATACATATGTTATATGTAACATGGGAGCATGAAAGAATGGTTGAGACAGTCAAGAGCTGTAAAGTGACTAAAAATCACCATTTCTGCACATGTGCAAACTGAATCAAACTAGATAGCAAGGGTCCGCTGAGATACTCTCCCCTGATTCTATAATCTTCATTATGTCCTTTGTTTTCAAACACTTCAAGAGCCCCTCTCCCTCTTCTTTTCCCTCTCCCTCTGCCCATCCTCCTCCTCCTCCTCCTCCTCCTCCTCCTCCTCCTTCTCCCCCCCCCCCTCTTTCTGTGAGAGAGAGATCCAGAGTAGAAGAAAAACATGAGGGGAAGGATAAGTGGTGGCAGGCAGAAGAGAGTGGGTGGACCAATCCCTAGGACTCTTGAGAGAGAAGAAAGACGTGCTGGCCTAGACTCAAGCAGTGTCCCTAGGGGATCCTGTCTGCAGGAATCCCCGCATCTCCACTTGCGGGTCCCAGCAAAGTGCCTGGCACATTCAATCATATAACAGCTCCAATGCCACAGCGTGACTATGGAGAAGGAATGACAGTGGCAGCATCCCAGCCAATTTTCAACAGAAGGGCTCAGGATAAGGAAGCTTAAGAAAATTGCTGAAGAGAAATGGCAATGACAACAGTGAAAACAAATAGCTACCATTTGCTGGGCACTTATGTGTCTGCACTGAGCTATGTTCTTTCCATACCAACCCAATAAGTGCAGTCATCATCCCTGCTTTATGAGGAGGAAACTGAGGCAGGGGAGGGTAAGGATGTGCCCTAAGGATGCACAGCTTCCCAGATTAAGCCCATGAACCTCAGCACACTGGCGATCTGAGGCAGCCAACAGTGTTTGGAGTGGATGTCACCTCCCTCTGCCTACGGAAGCCCAGTCAAAAAAGCTCAGATAGGATGATTGTTCCAGGCCACAAAAAGAGTTAGTAACCAGGACAAGACAGGAGTTAACCCAGGTTGCTTTTAGTCAGACGACAATGCTGCCCAGAGAGAAGTGCAACCAGAAGTTATCATTCCTGGCTATTGGGGTAAAGGCTTCCTAGCCTTCAACCATTGGACATAATTAACAGTTTCTGCTGACTCTGATCACCTTCCTGAAATGCAGGCTCAAGAGTCATAGGAACTGCTTTGTGAATGGGTGAATTAAGATCCCTTTGCCTGGTTCCAGCTTTCCGAAGAACATTTTGTGTTCTTTGCTGTACCAGTCATGAGACGTGGTTTGGATATCTCTAGGCTTCAAGTTAAACAAGATTTTAAAAGTGATGATGCCAAACTATGGTGTCATCTTACAAAGTATCTTAAAATAATTATTGGAGAACAAAGGCTATGTATCTCTTGTTGACAATGACTGTCCTGTATAATTCAAATGTATCAATGAGTTAAAAACAACAACAACATAAAGTTTTAGGCAAAATATTTTGTACTTTTAACTGAGGTAATAAAAGTAATCCTCAAGATTTGAAAAAAAAAAAGTCATAGGAACAACCATGAATTAAATCACGTCATACTCTCTGAAGGTCAAGCCAGCTTTCTCCATGACCATCACCGTTGTAGTCATAACAATAAACCCTGGCCAGCCACTGGGACTCTGGAAATATAGACACATCTCCTTCACAGACCGTTGACATGACCAAACACCATGTTCAGTGAGAATAAAGGCAGGCTGAGGAAATGGCTCAGTAGAGTAAAGTCCTTGTTTAATGAATAAGGATGTGAGGATCTGAGTTCAGGTCCCCAGCACCCACATAAAAATGCTGGCATGGGTAAAGATGCCTGCAATACCAGCGCTGGAGAGACAGGAGGATGCCTGGTCCTTGCTGGCTGCATCCTAGCTGAACTGCCATCCTCCAAGCTCACCCAGAATCCTGTCTTTTAGGAGGAGATGAGGGAGGAAACTATGATTCGAGATGTAAAGTGAATAAATTATGGATTAATTTTTTTAAATACCAAAAAATAAAATCAAAGTGAAGAAAAATTGAGAAAGTCACTTCTGGCCTCCATGGGTACGTGCACACATGTATATGTGCACACATCCGAACATACACCTACTACATACAAAGACTGAAAAAAGGACAGAAGATACACATAGCAAGAACTCAGGAAGTGTTTGCCTCTCTATGGAAAATATCAAACAAAAGATCCAATATGCCCAAAGATCCCTGGCCTGCTAAAGCTCTCACCTATAAATGGTTCAGTGAAAAAGAAACAAAACACACCACACATTTCTAAACAAATGCCCCAGGTCATGAATAAAATGTAATTAGAACACTGCAAACTAACAGTAACATGGGCAGAGACCACTCCCATGCATGAACAGTAGGGGTGAAAACACACAATCCCTGAGTGGCCACTTCACAACATCCACCTCATCTAAAGATCAGCTGACACAGGATGGACGCCTAAGGACTAACCCTCCGTGGTCATAACACAGCCTGTGTGTAAGATGACTGGCTGCAGTGGCACGTTTACAGGAAAAGTTGTGACCCAACATGGGTAGCCCTAGCCAGTGGAAAGGAAGCTGAGCAGCACCAGCAGCAGCGGCAGCGACGGCAGCAGCGGCGTTAGTCTCTCCACTTCCTGACCAGCTGCTCACAGTCCTGAAACCACAACCAGAGCAGGTTTTGCTACCATGAAGGACAGTACTCTCCACCTGAAAGACAAAATTAGCCCCCCCTTCCTGGAGCTGCTGTTTCCAGTATTTTTGTCACAGCAACAGGAGAAGTGACTAATACCCAATTATCTAAGCAGACTAGTAAAAATTATACATAAACATTAAAAACTAATTTTACCTAATGTAAAGTAATATGTAATAATGAAATATTATGAGTAATGAAGCTGTGAAATACATCATTTAATACTATTTACCTCAAAACTGTGTAGGACTGTAGGTGGACTTAGAATATCTCAGAAAGAAAAGAGCTGCATGTTTTCCTTCATGGGTAGAACTTAGCCAATAATTTATGTATGTGTATGTACACACACACACACACACACACACACACACACATATAAAATCAAAGGTACACACAAGTACAGTATAGCATATAGAAAAGAGAATAAAAGCACATGTTGGGGGTAGGTGCCGAAGGACTGGGTGCAGGTAATAGACATAAGTTATGAAAGACAACATAAAGATAATTGTTCTTTAGAATTCTAAATCTGTCATGGATTTTTAATTTTTGGTGGTGGATAAGTACAAGAGAAATATTTCTGATGGTGAACGTGTAAACTCCATATGACTCTCCACACCTTCAGAGTGCCTTTCTAAATGTATAGAAGTTGACTGAGATATATAAACTTTGGATCTGCTTAATTTGGGTGTGTGATCTTCTAATTTTTGGTTTTCTATTTTTTAATTTTTAAACTTTTTTTTCATTTTGTATGTATGGGTACTTTGCCTGCATGTATATCTGTGCCTCACAGGTGAGTCTTGTGCTCAGGGGGGCCAGAAGAGGGTACCAGATGCCCTGCAACTACTGTTGCAGATGTCTGTGGGCTCCTGGGCGGGTGTTAGGAATTGAACTGGGTCCTCTGCAAGAGCAGCAAAACTCTTCATCACTGAGCCACCTCTCAAACCCAGCTGGGGAAATTCTTAAACTACCTTTTATTGTTGATAACTAGTTTAATAAGACTTTCACCCGCAACTAAACCAAGTGTCTTAGATTCCCTTAGCGTAGCCTGAGACTCATGGTGGTAGCCATCACCACATAGGGTGCATAAAGATGAATTTATGTAAATGATAATATAATTTATTCATTCATTCATATGGCAAACATGCAAATTAAATGCCCTGGGGCTCATTTTCACAAACAAAGAATAGTTGTATGAGATTATAGAAATATGTTGCTATGCCTTCAATGTTTTATCTTCTGGATCACATGAGCAAGTTCAAATGATGTGCTAACAACTTAAGGTTACCTTAGATTGGCAATAAAGAAACAATAACATTAAAATATTACTAATAAACTAATTATACAACCCTACTCTTAGAGCCTTGAACCAGTCAAGGTTACTCATCTATTTGTAGGAACATTATAAAAGAAATGAACACTACAAGACTCAAGGCTTGGTAAAATACATCCTATATAAAAAGGGTATTGCATTGTGGGAAAGGCTGTCACTGTGATTTTCAGAAGATCTCTAGCCCTTCCACAGCTAGACCTTCCTTTATCCAACCCCAAAGATGGCAGAGAAATAAAATTAAGAGTGTTGTATCTCTCCGGGCATGGTGGTGCACACCTTTAGTTCCAGCGCTCAGAAGACAGAGGCAGGAAGAGCTCTAAGCTCAAGGCCAGCCTGGTCTACAAAGTGAGTTCCAAGACAGCCAGGGTTCCAACAGTGAGACCGTGTCTCAAATAATGAGAAAAAGAAAGTGATGCATCCCAAAAATTAACGTAAAGGAGAATGAAGTGGTCTACTTGAAGATAAAAATAAATAAATATATAATGCTCTCAGAGCGGAGGGCTGTTGGCAGGACTTGCTGGGAGATCAGGAGTGGGGGAAACTTGGGAAACACCCATGCTTGACCCCCACAGTGTAGGAGCGTTGCCACACTCTGACCACTTGGGCAGAGGTGGTCAGCAGATGTGTGGGCCCCACTCCTTGCCCCAGGTGATTACAATTGAGTAAGATAACGTGTCTTGAGAAAGAGAAGAGTCAGGGTGTAAGTTCAGCACACACTTAAAAACAGGCAGGGCAGCTCACTCTTGTAGTCTCACCGCTCGGCAGTGGAGACAGGTTTGGCTCTTGGCCTCCTTTCTCAGGCAGCCTAGCTTCCTTGGTGAGTTCAGGGCAGAGAGAGACCCTGTCTCAAGAAAAAAGGTGGGTCATCTGAGTACTACCTCAGCTGGTTCTCTGGCCTCCACACACATTTGTAATTGCATGCGCACACTACATATACATGAATATGTATAAGCACATACAGAGAAGGAAGAGGGAGAGAAAGAGATGTGGAAGAGAAGGGGAAAGGAGACAGAGGACACAATGAAGGAGAGAAAAAGAGACAGGCAGCCAGATGGATGGATGGACAGACGGACAGACGGATGGACTGACAGACAGATGTCAGGGCACAGGCATTCCTTCCTGAGGAACTTCTCTCTCACTGCCCAGGAATGACATAAACAAGATTTGGTTTTGTCTCCCGCCACTGCCTAGCTAGTGGCATCTCAGTTTACTTTTAGATCACATACTAGTAAAATTATGATAAATTCAAACTATCATCAAGCTGGAAACGCATCAGGTCACCTGGCCTACCGACTCAGAGCATGGTGTCTTGTCAAGTGGGGGGTTGCCCACTCTTGTGACCCCATGACTCCTGGGTCTCCCTAGCATAAGAAAGAACAACGTTCTATCTTTCTTTCCACTCTCTGTCAGCCTAGAAAAGAATAAAATTCAAATTTTAAGTGAGATTTCTACTGTGTATCATTTCACACCATCAGAAAGTTAAAAGCTTTGTGAGTTGAGCCATCATAAAGCAGGACTGTGTGCCAGGACAGAAGATGACTCTTCTAAGTAGTGTGAGCTCCAGCAAAACCTGGTCCCCTTTGTGGTGAGGAAAGAGCAACTGGGCAGACAACCAACCCATGTCATGAAAGGCAGACAGAATGAACCACACTTGAGAATAGCCCTAAATATTTTTAAGATTTATTGAGTGTGTGTGTGTGTGTGTGTGTGTGTGTGTGTGCGTGCTTATGTCAGTGTGCATGCCATGTGTGTGTCTGTGTGTATATGTATGTGTGCTATGTGTGTAAAGGTGCCTAAAGGGGCCAGAAGAAGGCACTGGATCTTCTGGAGCCAGAGGTACAGGACGTTGTGAGGAGCCTACCCATTCTGTGTCCTATGGAAGAGCAGCAGGAACTCTCAACTGCTGAATCTCTCTCTAGCCCACTCTGTAGTCCCAATGGCCTCAAGTAGATGAGGAAAAACATTGCAGAGAGAAGGACTCCATGAGGAGCCAACCTGACATACTTAATATGTGATAGATGGTGGCACATGCCTGCCCTCCCAAAACCAATGGGAGAGCAGTCTCAGTCTTCAGGGCCAGCCTGGGCTACAGAGTGAAACTTTGTCTCAGAACATGAAGAACTCAAACAAAAAAGAAAGGAAGGAAGGAAGGAAGGAAGGAAGGAAGAGAAAGAAAGAAAGAAAGAAAATAAGAAAAAGACCCTGGGTAAAGACAATGGACAAAGGAAATGACCTAGCGGTGATTCACAGGCAAGAAGGCAGGTGAGTGCCATGGTTGACTTATGAAGAAGGTCAACACAAGGCAAGCACAAGCAGAGCAAGTTTATGCTTATATGTATGGCGCCATTCAGAGGGCTAACGGTCAGAAACTGACAAACAGGAGCAAACTTATGGGACATTGAGAATAACCCCCCAGAAATGACTCACAATGCTTGCTAAAGCAAAGTGCACATACCCTAAACTCCCACAGTCCCACTGCTGAGCATGGCCAAGTACAAAGAGAAGCAGGCATGTGTTCATGAGGTACGTATAACAAGAATCCTCCTAACAAGTCCACTCAGGTGCCCATCATCCACATCATGGCACCTTATAGCTGGAACTCACAGTGAACGTGGCTGTGTGGAACTAAAGGATGAGACACTGAGCCCAGGTAGAGAGCCTGGGGCAGACACTGCAGGAAGATGGGGTAGGTGTCAGAATCACAGGACTGGTCACATCGGTAAAGGCTTAGATTAGGAGGAAGACTTGACCAACTTTTCCACTATAATCAACACATACACAAAATCAACACTATGTTATCTCAGTTAAATATACTAATGAGAGTTTGGGTTTCAAAGAGATGTGTGTGCAAGGCCTGTGTACTTCTAAATCTTCATGCCGTGTGCCACATCCCCAAAGGGGGTGATCATGACGTTCTAGTTCACCTTGCAGCAAAATAAGTTGCATCATTAAGTAATACGTGGCCTCCTGGTCGGTTTGCATCGAATAGACTGGGTACTAATTTGACTAAGAAGCTACACAGTACTCTCTCCATGCACTTTTCCACTGGACTTGAAAGCAGCAAATATTAGCGGGCCTAATGCCAACAGGGCGGGCTGTTTTCACAGCCAAGCTGTTTTCATGGTAGAACATATCCCTGCCACCTCTCCATGTGGAAACCTGGTTTTGGCCAAGATTTGTGGCAGTTACTTCATGGCCAGGTGGGCGCGAGCCTGCTTTTCCAACAATAAACATTTTGCAAAAGGCCATTATGACTACAAAGAGCCTTTATCCACCTAGAAGTTATGTCCCCTTGTAACTCCGTAAGAATTTGGTCATGGGGAAAAGAAAATAAATACTTTATGCCCCAAGTATGAAATGCAGGCTGCAGGTGAATAATACAGACCATTCTTTATTATTGCATAATAATGTAATTTCTAATTTTGCCTCCCAGTGCTTCAATGTCCATCTGAGGCTTGCTTAGGAACTCTGGGAGTCTGATTCGAGGTTTGGCATGAAGAAATGGAATCGGGGCCTTGATGCTGCTTCTGAGACACCCTGGTCCTGCTGGGTTGATGGGATGCGTTGGGCTATCGGTATGTGGAGGGGCCATGCTGAAAAAGCACCTCTAATCCCTATGACTCCAGATGCAGCTGCTGTACTGCCACCTCCGTGCTATGCTCTGATGCACAAAGTCATGTTGGAGGCCAGGGTCTCTCAGCACTGATTCCTGGGGTGTCATCTAATACCAGGGCTGCCCTTCCTCCTGTTCTGGAACCCTCAGGGAGAACAGCACTGTAGCAAAGAGGCCCAGGCCCCCACTCTCCTGACACTGCATGACCCATGCTCACCTTCCCTGTCCAGCTTCTCTTCCACCCCCATCAGCCTTTGATCTGAGAGTAGCCTTGAGAGCCCACTCTCTCTCTCATGGGAGCTCTTATCAACATGGTTGCAGATGCTGCCCTGAAAGAGAGAATTACTTCTTTATCTATTACATATTATGTATGTACCACGCATATTCTGTGTGTATAGTACAAATAATACATGACAATCTGCGCATCAAATAAAATAAGAGCTTGACAGACAGGACTGGGGAGATAGCTCCATGGGTAAATTGCTCGTGCAGAAACATGAGAGCCTGAGTTCATATTCGGCAGTCATGAAAAAGCCAGTGTGCCAGGGCACGTCTGTAAGTGTCAGGAGGCAGACACAGGAAGATCTTAGCCAACTGGCGTGTTTCAGGTTCAGTGAGATATCCTGTCTCAAAATGGTGACTTGGAAAACTGCAGAGGAAGACAATCACACACACACACACACACACACACACACACACACACACACACACACACTTACCCCATGCCATATATATACACAAAATAAAAGACCATACTGGACATGCTGGTCAAGAGCAAGAGCAAACACGGTGCATAACTGAAATCAGAGGCGGGGAAGGAATACACCTCATAACGAGAACTCTTCACGTTCCAACCCAAGTCCCCACAGAAGTGAGGGTGTGTTCCAAAACACACATTTGTTAGCACCATGGCTGATGGTTCCAGGCTTAACCTCAACTGCTTTAATCCAGCCTGACTGTGCCCCATCTGACCAAACTCCACATCAAACTGAAGAAACTAAATATTTTCATGTGACTGAAGTGTGGAGAGGGCACATTCCTCAAAGTCCTGAAACCACAGTGTCAGCAAGGCTGAGGCACAAGTTTCTCTGCACGTCTTCTTTCTGTCTTCATTGGGTCAGCCTCATCCTCAAATCACTGCTATACTGTCTTCATTTACTTGGCAAATATTTATTAATTATTTCTGCTCTGACCTAAATGTGCACACTCCCCAATATGATGTTAAAGTCCTTTTTCTTTTCTTTTCTTTCTTTGAGACAGGATTATACTTCGTGCCACATACTAGCCTCGAACACTAGAATTACTGGTATGTGGCACTATACAGGTTCCTATGTTGACAATGTACCAATGTAGTAAAAAAGCTGGGTTCACTGAGGAGGGGATTAAGTCAGAGGTGGAATTCATGCCTTATAAAGGGCATGAAAGAGCCAGTCGCCACCTCATGAGCACGCTGTGTCATTCTTTCTGGAGCACACTGCAACAGGTGCCGTGTGAAGCAAAAAGCTAATCGTGCTTATTTAAATTTGGAAGGAGAAAGAAAGGAACTCAGTCATTGATACTGACAGTTGTTTGGAACTCTGATGTGGTGATCGCCTGACCTCTGAGATGACAGCTGGTGGATCACAGGGAGAAGAAAGGCCAGTGGGAGAGGTCTGCATCTGGGTCTCAGATGTCAATTACATCCCAGGGACATGGCCAGCTTACACAGAGCGAAGGGCATCGAGCAGAAATGAGGCCTAACTTTCAGATTCATTCTGATTCTAATTTTTTTCCCCCACAGAATTAACTAACGATCCAATTTTAGCTATGATTTCTAAGACAGTTTCCTTCTGTGACACCACATTCAAAGATCCGTAAAGCAGCCCTTTTTGGATTTATTTCACATTCCTGCAGCAGATCCCACAGTGTTCAAAGGAGCGACAGCCAAAATTGGCACAGTGCTTTCCGGTATTTTCCTTGTATCTGAGGAGAAACAGGTTGCAAAGGACTAATCAAATGCTATCCTCACAAGAGCAGGGGATGAGACACAGGAAGGAAGGCACTTCCTGCCAGTCTTCAGTCCCCCTCTGCTGGCCTTTCCGCACCTGCAGTGACCCCAAAACCCTGGAGGTAGGAATCAGCGTGGAGAGAACCCAATTAATATTTGCAAGAAGACAAAGTAAAATCTTCATGAAATACAAGGGCGACCTGGATCCATGCTTTTCAGTGAGGAGGAAAATCATTAGGATAATTGACTAATACATGACAAGCTACAGCTGTTTTGCCTCCTGCTGGAGCCTGGGTTTGCCTCGTGCAGAGAAGACCCCAAGAACCCGTTCAAATGTGTCACTCATCCCACTTGTGACAGCTTTCACTAAATAGTTGGGGTAGCAAGGCTCCGAGTGGCGCTTCTCATTTTTTCCCCCCTTAAGTCATTCTGTATTTGCAAAATTGAGCTACTTGCAAAGGACTCAATTTTAACTTTTTCACTAAAGTCACGAAGAGCTGCATCCTGGAAAAAAAATTGTGGCGTCTCTGGAATGAGCATAGTGACTAAAAGGGTGCAAGTGATCCCTCTTTATGCCTGGTCAGATACAATATGATTCCCTGTAAACACAGAGGCTGGGAAGGGTGAGTGAACTCAGGGTACCCCTGTAAACGCTGGCAGCCACTAAAGGAGGTGGAGACCCACTGGAGAAGATGAGAGTTACAGTTTTGTAAGGCACAGTGTTGACTCCATACACTAAAAGGTTGGAGGAAAGAAAGGCATTGGGAAACCAGGAGCCCTCATGGCTTCAGCTAAAATACTGAAAATTGCCCACACCCCATCAAGGTGGAACAGTTAGAGAATTTAATGCCTTTATGGAGGAAGATTTCAAAAGACTCATTGCCAGTAATGAAAGTCTAAAACATGGGAAATGAGCCCAAAGGTTTTCAGTGTCATGTGCCCTCACATGCTGACATAGAAGGATGAGTTAGAAGCACCCTGGAGCCAGAAAACCTTTTTTTTTTTTTTTCCTTATTTCTTATGTATCACAGACTAGTTCTTCTGCTGTGTGGAAGGAGAGGAAGAGGAGGGTAGATGATGGGGGTAGGAAGGGCTATGATCAAACCCAGCACTATGTGCAAATAATAGAACCAATTAAATGAAGAAATAAGTGAATAAATAATCCGCAGGGAGGTGAGCAGTGATGAAAAGGTAAAGCAGCCAGGAATTAGTGGAAACAGGAAATTATAGCATTAAAAAGTCAAGGGACTCACAGGTGGCTGCTGCACATGTGCGAGCCTTACTCTTGACCTCTCTGCTGATCGCCTTTTGTTCCGATAACACATATGCCAAATCTGGAAGATGGTCAATGGACCACCTCATCGCTAGCCCTGGTTAACGCCACTAGGATTATGAGCATCAAGGATTACACAGTCTGTATCTCCTACTTGACAGGTGCGGGAGCCCACAGTGGGAATTCTGGTCAGTGGAAGGTGTGGGCAATGCCACTCCTGTCTATGTGCCCCAGAGACTCCACATCAGTCCACTGCAGAGGTGTTTGCAGCCCCACTGGCCATCAACTGAGGACAAGATAAAGAAAATGTGGTGCAGGTACCCAACACAATCTCTTCACCCACGAAGAAGAACGAACTTACGCTGTTAGCTGGAAACTGTATTTGACAGGAGATCGTCCTATTTAATGCAATAAGCCAGACTCAGAATAATAAGTATTGCATGTTTCCTTGAATGGGGTGCCTATGGTCAAAGCACATGATCCAGATGAATGAAATTATCTATAGGAAACCCAGCACTGAGCACAGTGGGTACAGGCCAATAAAAAGGGGGAAGGAAACAAATTGGAAGACAAGTAGTCACTCCGCATGTAAAACAGGTAAGAATTGTCAAAACAGAAAAAAAAATAATGTGAAAAACCTGTCAAATAATTCAAAGATGCCTGGGAAAGAGGTATGGAGGACAGAAAAGAATGAATCAGCAATGACAAAGGAGAGAGGTTATCACAATTTCAGAGACAGGAGCCAAAGGGCTGCCAGGCTTGCCTAGGTGGTGGTTTTGCCTGGTGTCTGCCCCAGAGCCTGAGCATCCTTGACAAAGAAAGCACTTCTCCAGGCTCTGCAGATATGAGGCAGGCACCGCCAATGCCTACCGAGGGCCGCAAGCAGGGCTCTGCTCATCCTCATTGGTTGACCTGAAAAGGTGCCCATCGTCGCCGGCATCAATTTGTCTGATAGCTTGAAAAACATGCTGTCTCTTAATTTTGCTTATGTGTCTTGGAAGCTCTGCGGCTTCTCCATTTATTAAATCTTCATTCTCCTTCTTCCCAGAAGCTGCTCTTTAAAAACACATAAACAGTTCAGTGTGAAAATTAGCCATGCTTGATTCATCATTCATTCTGGAAGAGTGGCTTTTAAAAAGACAGAGGGAATTAAGCTGAGAGTCAGGCTGGAGATGTGCGGGCCTCCCTTGGCTTTGAATTAGATGTGTTTAATGGGAACATGGCCACTAGGGCTGTGAGGAGTGGGGTGAAAAAAATCTATTGGCCCTGCTGATACTAAACATTCCAGCTGTGAACAGAATTCGTTTTGGCATACACAAAGTGAATACGCCTGGACACGCTTTGAAGGCCCTTTACAAAGACCTGCCCTTTCCCTACCTTCATCAGTCCACCAGGTGTTGCCTCTGTTGAAACCCCGTCCTTCCTCAAAGACCAGCTCAGATCCCAAAGCCCTGAATTGCAGCCATCAGTGGAAAGTAATTTTGAAATTTTCATCAGAGTCCCCATTGAGGTACAGGCTCTCTACACATTAGCAATTGGGGCTGTCCACCTGCCAGGCAGGTGATGCCACTAAAAGCCCTGGTTTGGAGCCATTAGCCCCATGCTCTGAATAAGGACTCCCAGAATTAAAATACTGGGGAGAGGGAGGAAGCTCACACTGCGAACCTCCGTATTGTTTTAAGTAACTTTAGAGAACTGGGGAGGCTAGGAATCTCTGCACACTTCTACCAGAGGAACAGCAGTGAGCTGGAAACAAGAAGAGGATGTCAAAAACAGCCTTGAATCTCTGTTGCTGGAGAAGAGTTCAGTTGACAGGGTGCTTGCAATCCAAGAATGAGAGTCTGAGTCCAGCACAGAGGCACCCATATAAAATGATGGGGACGGGGCATGGCAATCATGTTGTTGGGGAGGAGAGACAGGAAGATGCCTGAGATTCGTTTGCCAGCCAGCCTAGCCCAACCAAAGATGTCCAGGGTCAGTGGGAGACCCTGTCTCAAAAGCATAAGCTAAAGAGTGTTGAGGAAGACACCTGGTGTCAACTTCAGCACACACACACACACACACACACACACACACAATGCACATACAACAATACACATGGATATTTTGACAACCCACCTTTGATTAAAGACATCTTCAATGCTATGCACAAGACAGTTTTTGACCAGACTGTCTCAGACAAGGTTTTGACTAGACAAGGTTTAAGATTACTTTAGAAAACAAAAACAGTATCTAGAAGAAAGAGAAACACTTCTGCAGTATGGTAATGCTTTTGTATGTTTAGCTGTGAAGAAATGTTCCTAGTGTCTCATGGTCCTGTGTCATACAGCCAGAACTCTGTGTCTATTGGCGATGCCCCAAGGCATGCCCAGAAGAGCCTGGATATGCATGAAGGTCACCTTGCAGTGGTGGAAGCAGATCCCAGCTTCTCCAACGAGCCCCTAGTCATTAACAAGAACAAGCATGACGTAACAGAGCCCATCTGTGTCTGCGTTTTTCAGCATCTCTCAATGTTTCATGAACTTCAAAAACTGGTCTCTTCCCTAAGTGGGAATTCTGGTTCTTACTGACTTACTTTCTTAGTTTCTATCTTTAATTATGTATATAGCCGTACATATGGTCACAGGAGTCCAGGTGGCCTCACAAGCCAGAAGGCGGCATTGGGTCTCCTGAATCTGGAGTTACTGGTAGCTATGAGCTGCCCAACAAGGATGCTGGGAACCAAACGCTGGTCGGCCATGGGTCAGCTAGCAGAAAAAAAAAAAAAATGACCACCTCAACTAGGTTGAAGATGAACATCAGCTCCCCAAAATGTGTCCTCTCACCTCTGTGCACTTTCATGCGCGCGCGCACACACACACACACACACACACACACACACACACACAAAATGGACGCAGGAACTGAAGCAGAGGATAGCTCTGCAGAAGAAGGTCACTGCAACTGATGAGCTTTTGACAGCATCACTCGCTGCCTTTCTTATACACCCTGGGCCCTCCTGTATCAATTGCTGACTTGCCTGTGGGCTAATTTGATGAAAGCATTTTTCACAATTGAAATTCCTTCTACCAAGATGGCCCTGGCTTGTGTCAAGTTGACAAAAATTTTTTTTTAAACCAAAACAAACAACATTGTGTAAGAACAGTCTTTTCATTTCATTTGGTTCATTTGTTTAGTTGCTCTCCTTGCTGTTTTGAGACAGGGCATCACTGTGTATCCCAAGCTGACCTCAAACTGTGGCAATCCTCCTGCCTCAGATTCCCAAGTCCTGGGATTGTAAGCATCAGCTGCCACACCCAGATTAAGAGTTTCACTTTCCCCAGGACCCCTGCACCACTTGGAGCTGCTTGTCCTTAGCACAGCCATCAGCCAGTACAAGGTCAGACCCAGCACCTTCTCTGTGAGTCTATAGATGAGTAGGATTATGTCTGCTCCAACCCTTTGCTCCTCTCATGATTGAGTTACTTGTTTTTGTTACATTTTTATTTATAGTATTCTAATTGACAAACCATGCATTTTATATTCATGAAGAACAATGCGATGTTTTGATGTGTGTACACAATGCAGAGTAATTAAATCAAGCATCATCAATGTGTCCGTCATCTTGCTTGACATTTGTGGGGTGCACGCTGGAGGTTTGCAATCCATCATTTTGACTGTAGCCACCTGACAGTACAACACATGTCAAAGCTCACTCCTGTCGCCCCGTACTTCATGCCTGGTACTAGTAACCTCCAGACCCTCCTCCCCATCCTAGCCTCTGCGAACCCCCATTCAGTTTTCTAGGAAATTGATTTTTCTTACATCATGACATCACAAAGTGCCTGCCTGCCTGTGCCCGGGCTTACTTCAGTGTAGCTTGGGTTCTGAAGAAGATGGCTGGAGAGGAGTGCCGTGTGCATCCTCTGTCACAGAGAACAAGGAAGTAACAGGAACCATGAACAGCTTCATTCTGACAGGCAACTCAGACCAAAGAACAAAGCAAATTGCAACCTAGGCTCCAGCTTCCTGAGCTGCAGATGGCAGGATGACTCCAGCTGGGCAAAAGGAAACTGGAAAGTACCATCTCCCTCCATCAGAGTGGTAGCCTGGCAGCCCCAACTAAAGAAGATGTCCACAGGCCCCATAGGCTTTACACCCAGTCTGGATAGCTGGTTGGAGTTGAAGTGACAGCCCTGCCACAGAAAGGGAACACAGGCTGAGCCCTCGTAACACCCCAGAAGCCCAGCTGCTATTAATACGACTGCCACTGCTTTGTCAACCTACCACAACGGGGCTAATAGCTGACTCAAGGTCATTATCAGAAGCCTCAGGCCTGCATATACCTCAGAGTAGAAGGCTGGCCCCTCAACAGGGGACCAGCAGCATCAGGGGCAGGAGGTGCCAGTGGTATAGGCCCGCCCTTACCCCTACCCACTTCAGCTCCACAGGAACCCATATCCTCAGCATGACCTGGGCTTGTCCCTCAGGAGCCCCAGCATCTGTATCCTGCAACTGCAAGGCATGGCTATCAGTGTCACAAGGCTAACACTTCTCATGCTTGCCCTGTGGCTTCAAAAAATGGGTCCCTCTACAGCCCAGCATTGCCATTGATGCTGCTGGGTGTCACTCACACTCAGCCCATGAGGTTAAGGGAAGGTCACATCCACATGCTGCATCTCTGGTACTGAGGTACCAATGCCAGACACCCTGGCAGCACTAATAGTTCCCCTGCCCAAGCACTGAAGCTCTATGCCAAGGGATGCCAAAGCCCCAAGCCATCCGTACATGTTCCCCCAGAATGTAAGCAAGGCATCTTCCACATTTCATACCTCCAGGAATGTAAACAAACAAGCCTCAAAATGCCTCATGGGAAGACCTCTGCAGCCCATGGCATTGAGACTATGGTCATCATGGCCGCAAAAACCTACCATATCCTGTACAAATAGAGCTGTGAAACTATTTGTCAAATGTACTGAAGTTATATGAATTCATAGAGATGGTAACAGCACACACAAGATGTGCACAGTTTCAAACCAAATCATAGCACTAAGAAGGGAACACAGACACAAAGTTCTACTGATGACCAAGAAGCAATCTACAACAATTGGTCCTCTCTGGAAGGAGAATCAGTTCTCTCCAGTGGGATATCAGTGACATCTAGGGCAGACATTGTGCCCTGGAGTAGTCGGGCAACACAAACTGGACTGCATGGTTAGTTTTGGGTTGGTTTTTTTGTGGGCTCTTTATTTCATCTTGTTTTGATCTGTTTTTTTTTTTTTTTTTTTTTTTTTTTTTTTTTTTTTTTTGGTCTTATTGACTTTCTGTTTGTCTTTATTTTCATGTATTTGTTGAGAAACAGACAGAGAGGGAGGAGGAGAAAAAAGCATAAAGTGGGATGGCTATGGATGTGGAAAAAAATCTCAAAGTAGTTGAGAGAGGGAAAAGAGTATGACAAAACATATTGTAAGGAAAAGAAATGGGGAAAAAAGTGACACAGAGGTGCTGTTGTTGAAGAAGGCCAAGGCCCCTGTGCTCACTAGGGAAACCAGGAGCAGGCAGGCTGTTTCTTAGACGGATAGGATGTATACTTGTTTTCTACCCACAGGGCTAGGAGTGGATGTATTTAACTCTATGGTGATCTGTGCTATCTGTAGGGCCAGGCCAAAACCCAAAATTCCCCAGATTATTATATTTATCTGATCTGCCACCACCACCCCCAACCTTTATCTTGAGCATTGTTTCTTGGTCAATAGAAATCCTTAAGGCAGATTTCACATGTCCCTTTTAGCTTGGTGACTTCTATATGACCTAGACCAGGTCCCCTCCTAGGCTCTCAAGCTACAGAGCCCATTCTAAAGAAAAAGGTCACATGTACTTTACAAAAGTGTTTCTATGTAGTCACACCTTATGCTTTATTGTGATAATTGTCACCAGGAAACTTTTCCCCAAACTTGTACTATACTTGAATATGTCTAAAATAGATTCTAGAAGATTGAACCAACACCAACTACTGAGTCATGTGGAACAGGATTTCCTTCTCGCCTCATGCTGGTATTTGCAGAGATTCCTACACTGGTGTCACTGGTTTTTAGCTTCCTTGGACCTAAGGAAATGCACTTTGGGAAGCCATATCCAGTGTAGAATCAGACCACAAAGGCACTCACAGTTACTCCTTATATGAATTACAGCGGAAGAAATCCAGATGCAGTGTGTGTGTGTGTGTGTGTGTGTGTGTGTGTGTGTGTGTGTGTGTGTATTAATGTGTATGTGTATTCATGTGTGTGGGGGTGTTCTTCTATGTGTACATGTGTGCATGTGGAGGCCAGAGGCTGATACTCTTTCTCAATTGCTCTCCACCTTATCTCTTCAGGTTGGGTCTGTCACTTGAACTCAAAGCTTACCAACTCAGCTCTTCTCCCTAGCCAGGATGGCCTGGGGGTGCCTTGTCACTATTTATAAGTGCTGGATTTACAGGCTGCCCACACCCACCTTGTGCTGACATGTGTGCCTGTGTGCTGGGGAATACAAACTCCAGTCTACATGCTTGCATGGGAAGTATTTCTCCACTGAGCCATGTCTTCCCTGCCCAGAGGCTGGGAAGTTCCTGCTCAATAGACATCCCAAATATCATATAAGGTAAAAAATATTTTCCTACAAAACCTCTGTCATAAAACTGAGAGGAGTGGCTGATATCACAGGTGTCTTTTTATAAGTGTAGGTATATGAGAACTATAAAAAAAAATCATTGCACATCCAAAAGAACATAAGATTTTTATTTTTCCAGATATAGATCCTGATCTGAAGTAAATCTATGATATATCTAAATTTTGTACCAAGTAATGATGTTAAGGAAACTGATTGGAAATATAGGTAGCACAACAAATGAGAAAACAATTCAGATTATGACTGAGAAATTCACCAGGGATACATATCACTGAAAAGAACAAGTTTGAAAGTTTGGGACTAAAAATATCAATTATTGAAATAAAAGCTATTATTGAGAGCTTTCACAACAGACTAGACCATGCAGAAGGAGGAATTTCTAAGCTCGAAGGCACATATTGAATTTACCCATCAGACAAACAGAAGAAGAAAAAAAGAATCGAGTAGAATAGAGTCTACACGGCAAGCATAAAACTGTTAGGGAAACAAATACACTGTGGGACTCCAGAGGAACAGAAACAAAAAAAGCACCACAAAGTTCACAAAACAGTAAACGAAGACTTCCTAAGTCTTCAAAGTGATGTGGACATCCAAAAATAAAACAAAAATAACAATAGATAACCACCAAGTTACATACAAGGGACTCACCTTAAACTACAACAGACTGCTCAGCAGAAACCTTAAAGGCCAGAAGAAAACAGAATGCTATCCTCAAACTCGTGAAACAAAAACAAACACAAAATTATAAAGAATACTATACCCAGCAAAACTATCCTTCAGAAATTTAAGTGAAATAAAATCTTCTTAAAATAAGCAAAAATGGGGAGTTTGGTGTCACCTAATCCTCTGTAAGACATGCTTAGTGGAGATCAGCATAGAAACAAGAAAAAAAAATAGGGACCATCATGAAAAAAAACAGATACAAGAGAAAAAATAATTGAACCTTATCGTCACCGAATAACATTAAATCTGGGTGATAACTAAGAGAAGAGGAAGAAGTACAGAATATACAGAACAATCCGAGGGGGGAAAATAACTGTTTTCATTTGCTTTCTGTGTCTGTGATAAAACACTGGCCAAGCAACTTGGGGAGGGGGGCACTGTTTGTCTTACCGGTTGCAGTCTGTTGTTGGAGGAAGTCAACCCAGGAGCTTAAAAGCAAGAAGCTTCAAGAAAGAACCAGAGGAAATCTGTTCACTTCCATCCAAGCTCATGTTTCTTAGATCTCCCAAGACCACCTGCCTAGGGGTAGTTTTGCCCACAGTAGGCTCAGGCCTCCTACATCAATTAGCAATGAAGAACACGCCACACGGACATGGCCACAGGCCACTCTTACGAAGGCAGTGTCTCCATCAATGCTCTGTCTGCTTCAGTATGTCAAGTTGACAACCGAGATCACATGTTACAGCATGAAAAGAGAAAATCCAAACCTACCACAGTTGCCATGTACTCTCTCTAAAGATGTGCAAATAATGTCCCAATTAAAAGCTAAATGCCCTGTAGCTTCAACATGTAAATTCTCCTAATCCATGAACACAAGATGCCTTTCTGGTTATTTTTTTTCCACCAATTTCAACTGTATTTTATAGGCAGGCCAGGCTGGGCTTTCCATCCCTATAAGCACCACCCAGGGATCTCCCTCTCTGAACTGCTAGCGCTGTTCTTTGATTTTTAATTTACTCATGATGTGTCAGGATGATTCCCTCTCTGGGCTGAATCTGGTTGTAACCCTCTGCACTATTGATCTTTGTATGTTGTCTTTCCCAAGTTTTGGAAGATTTTCAGGCTTTATTCTTAAATATGCTCTTTGGTCTTTCCTTTTGTTACCTAAGGGCCTTCTTCACTCTTTTACCATTTTTTTTGTTTGTTTGTTTGTTTGTTTTGTTTGTTTTGTTGTTCTTGTTTTTTTTTTTTTTTTTTTTTTTTTTGATGGATAATTTCAAATGTCCTATCTCTAAGTTCACTAAGATTTTCTTTGTTAAAAATTATCCATCACTCAGGGAGGCAGAGTCAGGAGGTGGCTGTGAGTTTGAGGCCAGCCTGGTCTACAGATTGAGTCCTGGGCACAAAGCTACACAGAGAAACCCTATCTTGAAAAAGAATATATATTATTTATTATTATCATTTTGTGTGTACACTACATGAATGTGTTTGCATACATAACGTGTGTGGAGGTCAGAGAACAACTTCCATATATCAGTCTCTGCTTCTACCCTGAGGTTCAGGGACTGAGCTCAGGTGGCCAGGTCCCTATGGCAAGTGCCTGTGCATGCAGCCATCCTGCCAATCCGTTTCCTTCTTGTTAATCAAGTAGACTGTTAAACTTTTTATTGGGTGTTTTATTTCACTTACCTGTATTCTTTATCTCTGCAATTTCCTTGAGAGTTTTGTTTCTTTGTGAGAATTTTCATTTTCCTCACAAATGATTTTCCAAACTTCATTTATGTCTCAATCTGTATTTTCCTATAGTTTCTGAAATTGGTCACCGGGATGATTCTGAGTACCTTTGGGAGGCAGGAGTCATTCCGTGGATCTCCACATCTTCAGAGCCTATTGTCAGAAATTTGTTTCTCTTGATAACATTATATTTCTTAGGCTTGTTCCTGTTCCTTTAAGGAATGGCTTCCTCTTGTAGTCTTTCCTGGTATTCCTTTGTGGTGACTGGCCTTCCTGTTTTTTAGTCCAACCTAGGATTCTGGTTGGAGCAGTGGATGATGACCTCAAACAGGAAGATCTGTCACATTCTCTAGTTAGGCTGGCTGTCAATGCTGTTCTGAGGCCGGGTGCAACTATGGGCTAATCTATAAGTTCTATGAGACTACTGGCTAGAATCTGCAAGGTGTCAGAGTTACTAGGGGAGTTCTATACTTACTTCTAGTCAGGCAGTAGTGTAGAGTCCCCAACTAGTCGATAACTGTAGATGGGGTCCTGTAGTAGAGCATGGCTTAAGGCCAGGCTCTGGAGCTATGTGAGATCGTTGAGATCATTACTCAACAAATTGGGCTGGAAAAAGACAAGGCTACACTCCTTAGATACGTGTGGACACAGGCTCGCCTCCTGTACTGGGGTAGTGTGGAGCATCAGCATTGAAAATTGATGTGTTAACCATTTGGCCACCAGGCCAAGGCAAGCCAGATGTTGCCCGGTCCGTTCACCTCCACGCCGTTCCTGGTGTCTGGCCTAGGAAAGGGTTAAGGAGTAAGCTTGGGTTTGGCAGAGTCAGAGTGCAGCAGCTGGCCTGGGCTGGGCCATATGCTCCTCTCGCAGACAGATAATCACTAATGCAGACTGGGGAGGTTTCAAGAAAAGCACAGAGCTGAATAAAGAAGCCAAAGGGTTGAGCCTGAGAGGCCCATCAACCTTGCTTTCTGTAGTGCAGTGCTATCAGCTAGCTTCTCTGGCGTTGCGTTGGCACCAACAGAATACAGAGCCACCACCGGGGTCCCTGCACTGTTATTCTGAACCCCCGTCTCTGTTCTTTGTTTCTTGCTGACCCCAGGTAGTCTAGTCCTGACAATCCCCTCATTATTTCCATTGAAGGTACACTACAGTGCACCTCCTGTGCAGGGAGCCAGAATGGCAAAGAAATACAAGATTAAGTCCTACCATCTCTTCCCTCTGTAAAAACCTCCAAATCCAAGGAAGGCTGCAGTGCTGGTTTACAGGAGATGTGATACCAAAAAAACGAAAGAGCTCCTCTCACCCTCAGTTGACTGCCGCTGTTCCATAAGCTCAAGTAAGTGTTAACATTAGCCCCGGAAGGTGGCTTCTCTGTAGACAGGTGGCACTCATTCTGTGTGGGAAAAGTGGACAATGCCTTCACTCCCATCTTGCTGGCATCAGATCATATATTTTCATTACTGAGTTGTTATAAAAAAAATTCTTTCTTATTCTGGATATTGGCCTTTAGCTAAATATAGGACTTGCAAAGGTTTTTGCCCATTATATGACTTGTTTTAGTTTCTTCATGATATTCCTCGAAGCAAAAACGTTTTCAGGTTTGAGGTGTATTGTTCAAGAATGCATTTCTATTTTCATTATTTTGTGGTGTGTGTGTGTGTGTGTGTGTGTGTGTGTGTGTGTGTGTGTGTGTGTGTGTGTGTGTGTGTGTGTGTGCGCGCTCCTGGGTATGCACATGTGGGTATGTGTGGACATGAGTGCAGTACCCATATAGGCCAGAAGAGGGTGCTGGCTCCCCTGGGACTGCAGTTCCGCAACTGGAATATGCAGTTGTGACCTGCCTGATGTGGGTGCAAAATCTGTTTTTAAAAAAAATGAGAACTTTAATTAGGACTTTTGTAATCCAAATGCACAAACACCAGGAGTGTATCACACCCTTTGCCATGTTGGATTCCTCCGCCACTTATTGGCCCATTTAAACAGCCCTGTAAGGTCCCCTTGTCACTTCCATCTGCTTGGCTCTCCCAGGTCTACAACTTCTGCACACAAAAGACTTTGAGATCCTGGTAAAGTTTGTCATGAAGATGAGTTCTGAGGACAATGACACAAACTGATTAGTACAGGGACTGGGGAGGAGGAACGGGAATATAAATGGTTGGAAAACAGGAAAAAAATTTTAACATAAACTGTTCACTAAATAATTGTATTGTGCCGGCCTTAAATTCCTTGCGTTTGATAATTAAGTGATCACTGGATGGGAAAGTATCTTTGTTTTAGGAGACGTGCTGAAGTATTTAAGAGGGAAACGCCATGTTGCCTACAGCTCACATTCACATGGTTCAGAAAATAATAATTACAGGCAGGGAGAATTATAAACTGTACAGCAAAGTGCTTAAAACTGACACTGCTGTGAGTCCAACATAGAAGGATAGCAGTAATTCGATACAGTAGACATCAGCATAGGTCAACAAGATCACGCGGGTTTTGCCTATGACTCCATCCACCTCCCATTCCTTTTCACATCCTGTTGGACTTGTGTTTACCAAGACTTTAAAGTGTGTGCCTATTTTAGATGAAGACGGTAAAGTTAAGAAGAAGAAGAAAAAAGAAAAAAAAAACCTGACGCTTTGCTCTAGTCACTTTGAACTTACCCAATATGAGGTTCCAAAAGAAGAAAAATGAGCTGGCGGGGAGGGGAGGGGAACGATGTCTAGAACCCTGAAGGCAATGAGCTTAGGATGTAGCCCAGTGCTAGAGTGAGGTCCTGGGTTCAGTTGCCAGACCACCAAGCAACAAGTAGAGAAAGACAGAGAGGCAGCCCCGCCGTTCTGTAGGGGGCCACACTGAACAGGAAGCCCCGCCATCCTGTAGGGGGCCACACTGAACAGGAAGCCCCGCCCTCCTGTAGGGAGCCACACTGAACAGGAAGCTCCGCCCTCCTGTAGGGGGCCACACTGAACAGGAAGGCCCGCCCTCCTGTAGGGACCACACTGAACAGTGGGTATGAGTCCTGGTCTGCACGTCTTGTGGTCCTGCTGCATCTGTCAAGGATGAAGTAGTAATGCCAACAGGTGGGTCTATTTCTATAGTTTTAAATTGTGTGAACACATGCACATGTGTCATGACACACTCAGAGAAGTCAAAGGATAACTAGCAGGAGTCAACTCTCTCTACCATATAGGTTCTAAGTATTGAAGTCAGGTTGTCAGGCCTGCTAACAAGCCACTTCACGTGGAAACCTATTGCAGGATATTTGATCCCATTGTGACCATCGAGATTGCGAACTGTAAAAACCTGCTTTTATTTGAGTGGCTCAGCCTAAGCACACGCCTATAATCTAAGAACTTTCTGTTTATTATAAATAGGCGGTGTGAGCCTACAGACTGGGAAAAAATCTTCACCAACCCTACATCTGACAAAGGTCTAATATCCAAAATATATAAAGAACTCAAGAAATTAAACACCACCAAACCGAATAACCCAATTGAGAAATGGGGCTTGGAACTAAACAGAGAATTCTCAACAGAGGAGTATCAAATGGCTGAGAAACACTTAAAGAAATGCTCAACCTCCTTAGTCAACAGGGAAATGCAAATCAAAACAACTCTGAGATTCCATCTTACACCCATCAGAATGGCTAAGATCAAAAACTCAAGTGACACCACATGCTGGCGAGGATGTGGGGAGAGAGGAACACTCCTTCATTGCTGGTGGGAATGCAAACTAGTACAGCCACTTTGGAAATCTATCTGGTGCTATCTCAGAAAAAATGGGAATAGGGCTTCCTCAAGACCCAGCTATCCCACTCCTTGGAATATACCCAGAAGATGCTCCAGCACACAACAAGAAAATTTGCTCAACCATGTTCATAGCAGCCTTATTCATAATAGCCAGAACATGGAAACAGCCTAAGTGTCCCTCAGTAGAAGAGTGGATAAAGAAACTGTGGTACATATACACTATGGAATACTACTCAGCTATTAAAAACAAGGAATTCCCGAAATTTGTGGATAAATGGATTGAGCTAAAATGATCATAATGAGTGAGTTAACCCAGAAGCAGAAAGAATCAAATGGTATATACTCACTTATATCTGCATACTAGCCCAAGGGGCATGTCCCACGAAAGCCTTCACTTACCAGGAAACTGGGACAGAGGGGAAGGCATCCTATTGGGACTCTAAATGAGAGACGCATGGGAGAATAGCAAAATAAAAGGATACAGATGGTCCTAGAAATCTACAAGTAGAACAATATGATAGGCAGATTTGGGCCCAGGGGTCCCGCTCAAACTAAGGCACCAGCCAAGGACAATACAGGAGGTAAACTTTAAACCCCTTCCCAGATCTAGTCAATGGTCAGAATATTCTCCACAGTTGAGTGGAGAGTGGGATATGACTTTCTCACGTACTCTGGTGCCTCACATTTGACCATGTCCCCTGGAGGGGGAGACCTGGTGGCACTCAGAGGAAGGACAGCAAGTAGCCAAGAAGAGACTTGATACCCTATGAGAATATACAGGGGGACGTAATCCCCCTCAGGAACAGTCATAGGGGAGGGGAATAATGGGAAAATGGGGGGGGGAGGAATGGGAGGATACAAGGGATGGGATAAACATTGAGATGTAACAAGAATAAATTAATTAAAAAAAATCACTTCCTCTCGAATAGCCCGTTATAGTTTTCAATTGTTAACAAAATACAACTCTTTGTATACAAATTACAAAATAATGATAAGAAAAATCATAAAAAATATATATATAAATAGGCGGTGTGGCTCAGCCCTAGCACATGCCTTTAATCCAAGAGCTTTCTGTACACAGGATTAAGTAAAGTTAACCCTAGGTCAAGAGGCAGAACAAGAAACCAACTGACATGGATTAAACAGAAAGGAGAGACATTGGGAGAAGGGTATTTAAGGCAGCATGGAGAAGACGACAGAGATTTTGGCTTTTTCTTCCTGGTCTGTCAGCTGAGCTAGGAGGCTTTTGGCTCTTTCCTTCAGGGCCGTCAGCTGAGTAGAAAGGCTTTCTCCTTCTAGGGCATCAGTTGAGCAGGAAGGTCAGCTGGGTGCTTTCTCTACCACTCTGAGCTAGTAAGTTTTTGCCTCAGTATCTGGATCTTGAATCTTCATTGGTAAAATTGAACTATTCGGGTTTTCTTTCTTTAAGACAACAGTAAGCCACCTTTGCAGGCCCCAAAGTGTGTTTTTCTAAAGACAGATACACAGAGGTTAATTTATCATGTCAGAAAAAAAAAAAGAGCAAAAGACCATCTCAAAGGAAAAGGCTAGGTGGGCAAGGATGACTGAAATGCAGAATAAACAGAGAAGGACCTGGCTTAGTGTTAAGGGGCTCGCTGCTGTTTGTAGTGGTTTGAATAGACAAGGGCCCCATAGATTCCTGTGTGCAAATGCTTGGCCCATAGGGAGCAGCACTATTAGGAAGTGTGGCCTTGTTGGATGAAGTGTGTCCCTGTGGAGTTGGGCTTTGAGATCTCCTATGCTCAAGCTATTCTCAGTATGGCACACAGCCTCCTACTGCCTTCATGTCAAGATGCAGAGCTCTCAGTGCCTCCAGCACCATGCCTGCCTGTATGTTGCCACACTTTCTGTCATGATCATAATGGACTGGGCCTTTGAACTGTTTAGTAAACAGACTAGCAATATTAAATGAAGTAAAGGGAGTAGTAAGTTCAGGGCAAGATCCCACCCAGTAAGCTTCCAACTTGTGAAAGGGGATTAAAGAAAAGCTTAGACCTGGGTGTGTGTGACGGTGCAGGCCTTTAATCCCAGCATTCCAGAGGCAGAGGCTGGCTCTTGGGGTGTTCAAGGCTACTTCAAACCTCATATCTTCATGCAATGGCCTCTCTGGGCCTCCATGCAGGGACACTGATGCCACACATAAGGCCTCACTGGCTTTCCTTAGTCACACTGAGAGAATCCATAGCTCATTTCTTCTATCCTTGACTCCAGAGCCTGAATCACGCGGCCAAAGCTCCCAAGTTCTGCTGCTTCCTGGGGCCCCAATTCAATTACGTCTTCCTTCACTGCCTGAGCTTGTGTGGCCTGGAACCTGTTCTATAGACCAGACTGGCCTTGAACTCAGAGATCCTCCTACCTATGCGTCTGGAATGGTGGGATTAAAGGCCTGCAGCATCGCATCAGGCTCTGAGCTCTACTTTAATCCCTTTTCACAAATTGGACGCTTATCTGCGTGGAATCCTGCCCTGAGGTCACCACTCCCTTTATTCCATTTAATATCTTTAATCTGTTTATCTCCTTGAGCACAGGATTTATCTCCATTCCACTTCCTGATGCCCTTTTTCTTCTCAAATTGTACATTTTGTAATTTTCTTTGCTCAGCTTGCTCCTCTTCATTTTAGGTCTTTATAAGAGTGATCACTAGTAAACGCACGACAGAGATAATACTAGGCTGTTTTGAGATTTCTCTGCCTGTGGAATTAATCCAAAAGTCTTCACTTTAGCTTCAGTCAGACATTTCAGACATGGGCAAAAATCAGCAACATTTTCTTTGCCAAACTATCATAAGAATAGTCTCTAGGCCATATACTAACATTTTCCTCTTCTGAAGCTCTTGAGCCAGGCCTTCAGAGTTCAAATCACCATCAGTACCATTATCTTCTCACGTTCCTACTGGTGTGGCCCATTAAGCCATGCTTAAAATATCCAAATGCTTTCTTAATCCAAAATCCCAAAGTCCACATTACTCAAAACATAAACAGCTTATCATAATAACGCCCCAGTCCCTGGTCCCAACTTCTGCCCTACTTAGGGTTTTATTGATGTGAAGAGACACAATGAGCATGGCTACACTTATAAAAGAAAACGTTTAATTGGGACTAGCTCAGAGACTAGCTCAGAGCCTGGGGTGGTGGTGTAGGCCTTTAATCCCAGCACTCCAGAGAAATCTCTGAGTCAAGGCCAATCTGATCTACTTAACAAGTTCCAGGCCACACAAGCTCAGGCAGTGAAGGAAGATGTAATTGAATTAGGGTCATGTTCCAGGCCCGGGAAGCAGCAGAACTTGGAAACTTCAGCCTCATGATTCTGGCTTTGGAGTCAAGGATAGAAGAAATGAGCTATGGATTCTTTCTCTGTGACTAAGGAAAGCCACTGTAAGGCCTGATGTGTGGCAGCAGTGTCCCTGCATGGAGGCCAGAGAGGCCATTGCATGAGGATGTGAACTTGGAGTTGCCTTGGGGACCCAAAGTACTGGAGATACCAGAGTTGTGGGACACCTGTCAAGAAAAGCTGCTAACAGGGACTGGGACCAGCCCAAGAGAAAGATGAATGTTTCAGTCAACAAAGCTGAAAGGAGTTGCAAATCTGAAAAGTATTTTGACACCAGACATGGAGATGCAGAGTTCAGAGTTTGTCCAGTTGGATTCTGATCTTGCTTTGGTCCAGTGTTTCCTCACTGTGCTCCCTTCCCTACAGTAGTACATATCCTGCACTGTATGTTGGAAGTATGTGATCTGCTTTTTTATTTTGATTTTACAGGGGATTACAGTTAAGAGTTTGCAGGATTTTCAGAAGAGACTTAGAACTTTGGACTTGTAAACATTGTTTTTAACTATGATAGACTTTGGGGATTTTTGAAGTTGGACTAAAGGCATTTTGCATTAAGTTATGGCTATAAGCCTATGGGGACCAAGGAGTGGAATGTGGTGGTTTGAATAGGCATGACCCCTGCCATAGACTCATGTATTTGAATGCTTGGCCCATAAAGAGTGGCAATACTAGGAGGAATGGCCTTGTTGAAGTAGCTGTGGCCTTGTTGGAGGCAGTGTGTTACCATGGGAGCAGGCTTTGAGGTCTCATATGCTCAAGCTATGCCCAGTGTGGCGCACAGTCTCTTTCCTGCGGCTTGCAGATCAAGATGTAGAATTCTCAGCTCTTTATCCACCACCATATCTGCCTGAAAAATGTCATGCTTCCTGCTATGACAATAATGGACTAAATCTCTGAACTGTAAGCCAACCCCAATTAAATGTTTTTTTTTTTCCTTTATAAGAGTTGTCATGGTCCAAGTGTCTCCTCAGAGCAATAAAACCCTAACTAAGTCACTGCTCTTACAGAAGATTTGTATTCAGGTTCCCAGCACCTACATGGCAGCTCACAACTGCCTGTAACTCCAATCCCAAGGAGCATGAACCTTTCTTCAGGCCTCTACAGCCATTGCCTCCATATGGTGCACATACACACATGCAGGCAAAACACCCATACACATAAATAAAATCAGGTGTCAAAATAATTGGGTGTATAAAAGAAAATGAGTCTAGGTGAAAGGTATATGCATTGGAAGAAATGTATGAAAAAAATCAAGCCTCATTTCAAATCTTTCTTTTCGAGAGGAATACTTTGTTTCATTTTCCTGTATGGAAGGCCCTATCTTAAGCAGACTTCAAATGGGCAAAATGCTGTCACTTTACATTTTAATTTCCCAATATTAGCAAACAACAGCTCTCAGTTCATACCCACAGGTGTGTCCAACCTGCATGTTGGCCTCATGTGCCCCTGGATAGCTATTAATACAGGCCAAATATGGTAAGTTCTGTACAGTCCAGACAACAATCTATGAGAGCCACACAATTTGTTTTGACTGAGTATATTTACTACGTATATACCAAGCCAAAGTAAAGGAATAAATAGAAAGAGATAAAAGATAGGTATGATAGATAGATAGATAGATAGATAGATAGATAGATAGATAGATGGATGAAGAGAGAGAGAAAGAGAGAGAGACAGAATGGAAGTAGTAAAACATCCTCAAATTCAATGTTCAATTATCCATCAGAAACCAAGTAAGGAAGCCCCATGAAAGCAGCCAGCTGGAGTTCCCAATGGGGAGTCCCAAGCAGAGCCGAGGGTTCCCTCCTTCTAAGCAAAAGAACAAATAGCAGCAGATAACCATAGTACCAGCAGTTTAGATGCACATAGCATCCAGCACTTAAGGAAGTTAAGGCAGTCACCAAGAGCTCCTGGGTGAGCTTCCCTCTATGGCTGACTGTTGGGCTCCTCTCACCACTGCAGGCATTTTCCTATCATGGGATCAGTAGTAGCTGCCTCTGGTAGAAATGGTTGACCTTCTAGCTTTCCTCTAGGGCACAATGTTTTTAATCTTGGACTTTTTGCCATCCTATCACCTCCCTGTAATAAAGTAGAAGGGAGCAGCCTATCCCAAATGATGTGCCTTGGAGGTAGATGGGGTGGGGTGGGCCTTGTAGCCTTACTTCCACACCCAGTTTCTCAGCAAGCTCACAGCGCATGACAATATAGCAATATAGACTACGCTATGCTCTACCACAATGTTCAAAAGGCTGCATACCCCCAGTCCACTATGGACCACCACCTCCATGGCTTGGTCCCAGAAACCTGACTGTGACAGCCAAGGAACGAAGAAAGGACAAGCATATGGACACCTGTAGAGAAAAATCTCGGTCAGCTTGGGTGGTGCGCACTCTGATGGAGATGCAGCAATTACCGTAACAACCCAGGATCTCAGCCCACTTACTGTGTAGAGCACACAGGGAGGAGCGAGCTCGGCACAGCACATGTCTGTTGGTGAGCAGTTCCAGGCTGCAAATATGCAGGAAGAAAGAGCTGCAACTGCTAGTTTTTGCACACAGTGGTTAACCATTCAGAAACACTTGAATTTGCATGCACACTGTCAACATTTGCATTCAGACCAAAGGAAGACTGTGCCAATCCCATGCCTGAGCTGTATAGAAAAGGCTTTGCCACTCTCAAGGCTGAGACAGTGGCCTATGTCAACAATACACACTGGCTCGTGGTTTTATCCTTTCTTTAGACTTTCAGTCAAGGCTTCCTCCAATCACTACAATGTATTCCTGGGCTTTGTTGACTCAAAGCAACAGCCAACCATGAGGATTTTGGTCAAGTTGGCAGAGAATGGGAAACAAATTGGGTCATGGAGATAATCTTGCCGTTCTGGAAAGCGTTCACAGGTCAGCAGAGAGCACACAGTAGGCCTGCATTCTGCCTCTGTTCTCACCTCTTTCCCACTCGGTGCTAATACAGAAATTACTAACTCGCAAATTACTTGGCTACAAGAAGGAAGCAATAACAAGAGCATGTTCATCAAGGAGACATATATATATTGTAGTGAGCTCTAAAGCAGTCGGTGTCAGAGTACAGTTGTACAAGTATATATTACCCATTACAACAGCACAAGCCAGGTGCGGCTCCAATTTCCCTCCAGCAGGCTGGTTTTCATGCCTTCCCAAGTGAAATTTTCATACTTCATAATTTTTCTGAACATCATCAAGAAAAAAAGTAATAAAGAGAGGAAGAATAAAGAAGAGATAGCTGAATGCCAAGAATATCCCCAAAGCAAACAGCAATTTTCTTCAAATGGGAAGAAAACAGCATTTTGCTGCTCAAAGCTCTGGGTAGCTTCTCTCTTTAGGGGAAGGCATTTGAGCTGTGAAATATCTACCCTGGCAACACGTTCATGAATCACAACAATTACCTGTTTCTTTGGATATTGAGAGTGCTAATTATCCACCAAAGTTTAGATTGGACAGCTGTTACCTGACTCCACTTAGTATCCAATATGGGATGCATTTGGCATGAAGTTGATTTCTCTTTTCCCACCATAAACACTGAAAATGAATTGGAAGACTTTACTAAGAATTAGTAAAAATATCTAAGGAAAGTACTGGTTGCTCTAGGTGTTTAAATCTTGGAATACCTGTTAAAGTCTTAACTACTAGGTCAACACAGTGTAGTGCCATCGAGGCATAACTAGTTTAAAGTGGATTAAATTGATCATGACTTGAAGGCTGATTAAAGATGGGAAAAGAGAAAGTATGATACATATTAGAAGATTAAAAGAATATTCTGCCGGTTAAAACAGACTCAACAACTGGTCAAGATTAAGGAGCAAGTGTCTGTGAGGGCTCAGCCACGCATGGGACATCTATAGCATACCCTACCCTTCAAGGCTCAAGGAACATCACAGAAAATGAGACAGAAGATTTGTAAGAGCTGGAGGCAAGGAAACATGGAGGTAAACAGAGTCATCTGAATATGTTAGGACTGTGGCTGTCATGGACTCACAGCAGCTGTGCTTGTCAGCACAAGATGAAACCATCAATATTCCAGCATGGATGTAGAAGGAACGCAGTCACCTCCACCCCTAGCACCAGCATGGATGGGGAGGGCACGCACTAACCCCCATGTCAGCACGCATGGGGAGGGCACGCACTAGCCCCTACCACTAGCTGCCAGCATGCATGGGCAGGACATGCCCTCACCCCCACCCCTAGCTGAGCTGCTGTTGACAGCTGAGGGCAGTGGAGGAGGGAGAATCCATTTTCTTTAGCGGATGACCTCACACCCCTGTGGGGGTGGGGAGCATGAACTGGATTTGGTGAGTTATGAGAGAAAGAAAGGATGAGGAAGTGGACACATGAAATTGGGAAGAGGATGTTCAGGGAATTCCAGGAAGAGTTGGAGGAGGAAAAATGTTGGCGGAGAAAGTAAGATGAATATGATTGAAAACATTGCACACATGTCCAAACTTCTGTAAGAATAAATTAAAATATATTTTAACTGAAGAAAGGCTACTGATTCATGCAACAAAATGACTCAGTGGAGTGTAGATGAGGGAGGACATCTGTAACCTGGTGCTTGTGGCTTGATTAGAGCCAACATTTATTCATCTTTACCTTTAACCTTGACTCATAGGAAAACTATGTAAGAGTTATCTTGGCAAAGCAGTAGTGAAAATGGCGCCTCCATTTACTCTGCAAGAAGAGAAAGAGCTATCATAATCTTCTAATTGCATTTATGTCCTATTTCTACCCACTCATCCAAATAAGATTAACAAATGCCTTCATTTTGTGCGTAAAGTGATGGTGATTGATGGGGGAATCAAATACTAAAAGTAAGTTTTCTGTTTCTTTTTTACCTTTTTCACTCAAGCAATTAACAAATAGGAAACACTAGGCAACACTTGGAGATTTGAGTCAGCAAATTCCCTGTAGGCCATGTTGGGAGGCATGGTCACATACACTAGAGGGAAGGAAAAAACAAAGGTGTGACAGTTACACAATAAAGGGTTACTCCAGGGCACATCAGCAGAAAGCCTCTCTTACCGTTAGCCAAAAACTCAATTTTCCTTATTTTAGCAGGAAAGGGGATCTTTATCATGGGTGTCCAAAGAATTCACTGATTTCCTTCCCAAACATAAGCTCTTGCATGAAAATTTAAGAAACAGGCTGTGAGTTGCCTTGGCTTAAGGCCCTAGCCATGGACGCCAGTGACCTGAGTTCAGGTCTGAGAACTTTCACAGTAGAGGGACAGACCTATGTCTTCCAAGTTGTCTTCTAACCTCTACACATATGGTGGTGTGTGTACACACACACAAACACACAACATAGAATATATAAACATGTATTTACATTTATATACATGGATATGCACATACATGTGTGTATGTGTGTATGTGTGTGTGCATGCATGTGTATATGTGTGTATGTGATTTTTGTGTCACTAGCTCTGCTCTCTGGATGGCAAATAAACACAAAGAGAAGTTGAAAGAGTAATGCAACCCCAGCAGCCATGCCCACTGTGCTGTGAGCAATGCTGGGCACAGAGAGGCCGACCTTCAGGACTCAGAAGCACAGCCTACTTTCTGAGTTCTCAGCCCAAGCCCAGGAGAGACACTGCCTCAGAGGCTATGATGGTGCACCCAAGACACAATACCAGAGAGTGACCTCTGGCTTTCACATGCACACATACTGACAAAGACACCTTCAGGTGACAATTACCAAGTCCTTCCTCCCTTTCTCCTTTTTTCTCCCTTTTCTTTACTTCCCCTCACATCCCTCCCACTTTGACTTTTATTCAAACTTAACATTTTCCACCCACCTTTCCTTTCTTCATTTTATTTTATTTGACTTCATTTGATCTTATTTCTTTCTTGCTTCCCCCCTCCTCCTTTTTTGAGATGTTAAAAGTAAGTGTATAGAATTTTTTTTCATCTCAAGAACCAACCTTCTAGCCATTATGGAATCTTAGTAGCTTAATGATAAAATAGGCAGTCTTTGTCCTTTTGTTGTTAAAGATACTGAGAGGGAGAAGGGAAGGAAGAAATGTTGTAATTAAATTATAATCTCAAAATTTAAAAATCTGAGAGTCACAAAAGGTCTCCTCCACCATACTGCTAAAGAGCAATAATAAATTATTTTCATTTTATGTATAGAAAAATTTATCTATAATTTGAACTTTGGACATTTTTAATAGTCTTATCCTTTTTCTGATAAGATCAATGATACAATTGCACTTTCTAAATACCTCTCCTCTGGGCTGGAGAGATGGCTCAGTGCTTCAGAGTGCATACTGCTCTTACAGAGAGGGCTTGAGTTTGGTTCCCAGCACCAACACTAGGCATCTCACAATAGCATGTGTCCTCCACAGACACCTAAACTTGTGGACACAATGCCCACACAGAAATATACACAGATAAAATATACATCTGTAGATATATTCTCAGCCCCTAGTAAGAAATGAAATCCGACATTAAGAAGTCTTGAAAGAAGAATTTGTTTTTCTTTCTCTTTCTCCTTTACTGTTGGTTCTACCTTCCCACTACCTTTTTCTTTCTGCCCTAAGGCCATTGATTTTTAATATGTCCCACATATGTATATATCTGTTTTGTGTTCATGCGTACATACATAGTGGCATGCTTCTCCCCATCACAGCAACATAAGACATACACACACACACACACACACACACACACACACACACACACACACTCAATCTTTCATATTAGTGAGCTTGAACCATTCCCCCCCATCAACACTGTTCAAGTATAATTTTCAAAATGAAATTAAACACAAGACTCTCACACAAAATTCAACTGAGCACAAGTCAGAAGATTTGTTTCAGTTGTTTATGTGCAAAGCAACAAGGGCACACAGCTGTTTCAAAGACAGAATTCATGAACGTGTTTATAGATAGTCAGGAAAAAAAGATGGTAAAAAGTGTTTTCTGAGTGAGACACAAGACCATGTAGTCACAGGTCAGACTATAGACAATGCCCTTAACCAGAACCAGTACCTTTGAGAAGTTCTCAAAGAAACTATGTGCTTTTGATGGACTCAGATTTGTAAGCTAACAAGTAACTTCAGCGTGTGTGCCCTAGGGTAAAGGGAGTGTGTAGCTGTGTGGGCCCACTAGACTGTACCACATGGATGCTGAAAACATGTGTGGTCACCATCTTTCTCATCTCTTGGATGTGAGTAATGTGGGTTGACATCAGAAGACAATGGAACTGTGCCAAGTTGAGTCAGATCCTAAGACAATTTAGATGACCCTCGGGACAAACATCTCTTGGAGGCCTTCCTTCTGTTCGTCATCTTGACACCCCACATCTGTCCTTTGATGCACTTAGTTATATGCCAGCTAATGCTTGGCTGGTTCTCTTTCCAATGGGGCCTTTCCATCATCCCTGGCATATATAATAAGTAATTGTTCTAAATCCTTCACAAAGAAAAGTCCTCATATATCTGATTAACTGATTGCTGCAAATAATTTTAGAAGTTTTAACGATCTCAAAGATGAGTGTTACTTAACAGTTTTTACTGAGCAGCCTGAAATGATTTTCCAGTCTGAGGTCCATCTTTCGAAGTTGCACTAACCACTTCATTTCGCAGCAAATGATGAGCTTTCAGAGTATTCTGGTCAACAGCTATGATGTTTTTCCTTATCTTTCTCTGTTGCCCCACATCCAAAATCAAGCATGTTTGCCCACTTCCATGAGTGAGAAAAATTCTTTCAACTGTTCTTAGCTTGTCTCCAGTAGTTGTAAACATCAGTGGTCTATTGTGGATGATGGATTTAAGACTGGAGAGTTATGAAGGAGAGACCTCATACTGCAAGAGAATGAGGAACCTCCTAAGCTGCTCTCAGATGAGATAGCAATGATTTACCTGCAAAAGCAGGATTTACATAGAATGTTCCCAGCACTTGGAGATCCCCTTTGTCCCTTTGAAAAGCTGGAAAAGCAAAGAACCCCAAACCACCTTCAAGTGACCACCATGCATTGCTCAGAAGGAAGATATCTGCAGGTACCACACAAGACCAGAAGTTAGAAAACTTGAGCATCAGGTATCATTAAGCCTCCTAAAGTTTGATGAAACCTTTGAAAGGAGGAGGAAGATGGGTACAATGGAGGGAGGAGAGAGAAAGTAAAAATCTGAGGTGATGACTGAGACAAAGTACTCTGTCTGCTCATTAGGGTAAGCAAGCAACTCACCAGTTAGCTGGAACTAACTGAAAGAAAGATGGTGTCCTGAGTTTCAGATCTGACCCTTTCTAATCTGAGTAAAGAACTTAGATTCCAATAGTAAATCCCTATAGTCATCCATTCTGTTGCAAAAGCCAACTTGGGGGAGAAAGGGTTTAATTGATTGTTCTGCTTAGGGATTTTTTGTTTTGTTTTTGTTTTTTTGTTTTGTTTTGTTCTGTCAATATGACACAGCTATAGTCATCTGGGAAAAGAAACCTCAACTAAGTACCTGCCTCCCTCTGGTTGGTCTGTCAGCAGCTCTGTGGGGCATTGTCTTGATGAATGACGGATGTGGGAGGGACCAGCCTACTGTGTGTGGTGCCACCTCTGAGCAGGGAGTCCTGGGCTATCTGAGAAAGCAGGCTGAGGAAGCCATGAAAAGCAAGCCAGTTAGTGACACTCCTTCGTGGCCTCTGCTTCAGTTCCTGCTTCCAGGTTCCTGCCTTCGGTTCCTGTCCTAACTTCACTCCATGATGGACTGTAAATTATAAGTTGAAGTAACCATTCCTCCACAGGTTGCTTTTGGCCATGGGGTTTATTACAGCAATATAAAACAAACTGGGACAAAATTTGGTATCAGGGAAGTGGAGCATTGCTATGGCAGACCTGACCATGCTGTTTGGAGGGAGAATGTAGAAGTCTTTGGAACTCTTGTGCTGGACAAGGCATTGGGGGGATCCTAGGTGATGCTGAAAGCAATGCAGATGGTGGAGGCCTGGTTTGCAACATTACAGAGGAAGTTTGAGAGTCCCTCAAGGGCTCTATCAGGGCCCTTCAGTGAAATCTTGAGTTAAGACTATTTAGTGTCTGGTCAGATGGTCACAAAGATTAACATGTGATTAACGTGTGGTTAACAAGAAATCCACATTTGCTGCTCATGCCAAAGGCCCAGGCTTGGATCCCAGCACCCACACGGAGAATCGTAACTGCCTGTAACACCTGTTCCAGGGAATCCACTGCCCTCCTCTGACCTCCTCAGGCACCACACAAAAGTGGTGCACATGCACCCACCACACACGCACATAT
The DNA here is from genome assembly GCF_903995435.1 of Acomys russatus. NCBI lineage: Eukaryota > Metazoa > Chordata > Mammalia > Rodentia > Muridae > Acomys > Acomys russatus. Next base: position 65,745,082 of record NC_067149.1, on the reverse strand, counting down.
GTGCATGCATGTGCTCACATGAAATATAGAAATAAGTCCTTTAACAGTATTTTGAAAGTTACCAACTTGTAACTTTTCCATGTTTGGCTTTCATGTCATCAAAATAAAAGAGTGAGGACTAGAAAGACGGGCACTTGTTGCTCCTGCAGAAATCTGGGGTTTGATTTGGAACACCCACATGATGGTTCATAGCCATCTTCGATGCCAGTCCTAAGCAAAAAGATGCCCTCTTCTGGCCTCTGCATGCACATGCTCTACACACACACACACACACACACACACACACACACACACATGATAGGAGAGAGAGAGAGAGAGAGAGAGAGAGAGAGAGAGAGAGAGAGAGAGAGAGAGGAGGGAGAGGGAGAAGAGAGGAGAAGAGAGAGAGAGAGAGAGGAGAGAGAAAGAGAGGAGAGAGAGAGGGAGAGAGAGAGAGAGAGAGAGGGAGAGAGAAAGAGAGGGAGAGAGAAGAGGGGAGACGAAAGAAGGGAGAGATCGGAGAGAGAGTAGAGGAGGGAGAGCGAGATGTAGGCGGGAGAGAAAGAGAGGGCTTAGGAGAGAGAGATTTACAACGATCTTTTCCTACTATTTATAGATATTCGATGCTGATTTTGGCATGATAAAATTGTAAACTTTATAATTTCAACCCACCACATCAGTTCTCTTTTTTTCCTCACACAGGTGAAACTCTGGCCTATTTTAAAATAGATCCCTATCCCACCATGGCAATTCTACTGCTGTTGATATTAAACATGATGAAAATAATCTAAAAGAAAGGACGTAAAAATGTGTGTGCCTCTGTTATTTAATTACAATTAATTGAGTCTTTGGTGCTCCAGCACGTGTCCTGAACCACGTTGTTTTTAAGCAATGAAATCCCCTAATAAGAGGCCTTGATGGTGTACACTATTATTAAATCTGCATTGAGAGGTTAGGCCACTGTTTTCTTGCAATCATTATTGAGTTTGCAAATTTTTAAAACATAGAAAATTATACAGGCCTTGCTGCTGTGTAGAACTTTCCATAGCGTGTGTTTGACAAGCTGAAATTTTTACACAAAGAAGAGTTAAGTAGAAATGCGATGGGCTGCTCTCTTCTTTTGTTCTCTCTCAAAAACAAAAGATAATTATTTGAACACTAATCTCGAATTCTGAGATCTTTCCTCCATGGATAAACTACGTTAATTTAACTAAAAAGAAATTTATATCTCATTAATAAAAACACAAGAGGAAAATTTTGTTCTAACCTGCTAATATTTAACTCTGGCCTCCAAACCCAGAACATTAGTTCAGAATGCCTGAGTCCACTCGTCAGTGGAAAAGTAAGAAAACCTCTCTATGATTTTAAGAGGAAGCTAGGACAACGCCAAAACATAAAAAAAAAATAAAATAAAATAAAATAAATTAAAAACCCTGATGCAAAATTAAATCTGGAGTGCAGAGCCGGTAACATCAAGAACGTTTTTATTCAACACTTCAATTTGTACAAGATGTGCCTGAAATAATGTTTAATGTTATTGGACATGGCTGTGGTGACATTCCCGAGTGTCTCAAATGTGCTGTGTTAGATCCTCCGTCTGCTAAGGTTGTTCATCTCAGCCATGACCTTGTCTGGCTGTGTAAAATCAAGTTTGTGTTTAATGAGTGAGCACTCACTGAGTCCAAGCTATGCTGTTGAGGAGATGATAGTAGTGGCAGTATTTTAATTGGTGCCACTTAGAAAACTTAATTTAATAAATAAATGTATGGAGTCCTCATGATAGCTATACAAAAAAAAAACTGTATAGTCTTACCTCAACTCAACTCAAAGAGCAGTAAATCCTGTGATTCCTCTACAATGGCTAGTCACCTTTTCTTTCCACAGTTTGCATAGGAGAAAATAGAGATTTAATTCTACTTGACCAAAGACCCAGAGATGATAAGTAATTAAGTTCTATGGCAGCATATTGAAGGCATAATATTTTTTTAAACCCCTAGCCAGTGAGACTGTCAGAGAAAGCACCAAATAGCATGCCTGTTCCATAGTGATAATTCACACTTATCATGAAAGCAACAAACATTAAAATTTGAGGGTGACTTAAAACAAAGATCTTTTAAAACTTTTTATTGTGTGTTTGCTTGCACATATATCTGAGTACAGTCCCCTCTGAGGCCAGAAGAGGACATCATATCTCCTGGAAACTAAAGTTACAAAAGGTTGTGAGCTCCCATGGAGGCACTAGGAACTGAACCTGGGTCCTCTGGAAGAGCAACCAGTGCTCTTAGCTGATGAACCATCTCTACATCCCCGAGGGACCTTAATGTTAAGGAATTGGGTCATGTGGTTATAGGAAAGCAAGGTAGGGCCGTGGATGAAGCTCTGACCGCAGAGATCCTTCGTACACAAGGGCAGTCAGTCATGGCTGTTAGCTGCCTGCATAAGGAACAAACGGTCTTAGTTCACTGATAGCTACCAGCAAAAGCCCACCTTCAGCCTTAGCATGTCAAATTCCTCTGTCATCCTCTGTCAAGCCAGTGTGGGAGATACTCAATATGGAAAAATCTAGCAGCCGCATACATTATAATTTTAAGCAATCTTACAAACAGCACTCCCTGGGTTTGCAATAGTCTGACTCATGAACCCCACTCACACCCAAGTGGAGGACATTGTACAGCAGCACAAAGATAAGAAGCTGGGGACAATTTGTGTCTGTGTTGGGATTTGTTCGCCCCACACGGGCGGAGGTCTTCAGTAGGAAAGAAGAATTTCAGCACAGTGGTAAGCCTTTGTGAAACCCTTCGGAGTCCTGTACCTGATTATATCACAAGCAATATTGATGTAGACATGGGCCCTTCTTGCTCAGAGAGAAAAAAGCATACTCCACCACCCCATTCTCATCATAAAGATTACTAACTCTCTCGACATTCAGACACCATCACGGGGGGAAAAAAGATACCTTGATAGAGAACTGGATGCTCAATATTCCAAAGATCCTATCCAAAGAGATTGGGGAAATGGTTGCTACTATTTAGCAACTCCAGGGTTCTGTTATTAATTAGGGTATTTGTGCATCTTCTGGTAGCTTGCCTATTTGCTGAATACTGTTGTTCCCAAGAGGTAGACTATAGCCTGGTTACAGGAAGCAAAGAGCAAGTACGGAGGGAATAAATGTTTGCAGTATTTGAGTGAGAATTGCTCACAGAAGCTCATATATTTGGATACTTGGTCTGTAGTTTGTGGAACTGTTTGTGAAGGACTAGGAGGTGTGGCCTTGCTGGAGGAGGTGTGTCACTTGGGGCGAATTTTGAGGTTTCAAAAGCACATGCCCAGCCCAGTCTGCCTCTGCCGCTGCCATTGCCTTTGCTTCTACCTCCTGCCTGCCTGCAACCATCTCTCTATCTCTTTGTCTCTATCTTTTTCTGTCTCTCTGTCTGTGTCTCCATCTCTCTCTCTTTCTCTCTTCCTCCCTCCCTCCCGCCCTCTCTGTCTCTCTTTCTCTCTCTCTCACCCTCCCTCTCTCTCTCACCCTCCCTCCTTCTCCTCCCTCCCTCCCCCCTCTCTCTCATGTGTGCATGCATGAGTGCACATGTGTGCACACTTGGGGATCATATGTAATCCCTCAGCTACTGTTCTAGCACTATCCCTGCCTCCCTACTGCCATGCTTCCCGCCATGATGGCCATGAAGTCACCCTCTGAAACTATAAGTCTACAATAAATTAACCCTTCTCTAGGTTGTCTTTGCCATGGTGCCCTTTTACAGCAATGGAAAAGTAACTAAGCTAACATTCAACTCTAAAATTAGAACTGTCTGTGCCCATAAATAACTAAGTGATCATTTTTATGTCCCAAATTGTTTCCCAGCCAGCATGTATCTCCTAACCCATTTTTATAAAGAGGAATAGGCAAAGAAGACAATGATTTGTCTCTTGAAGACCAGATCTCTGAATTGCCTAGCAGTAAACCTGAGAACTATCTCCCAATAGAAACACAATATGAGATTAGTAGAAATGATAACTGAAATTAATACACTTGATACAAACCTAGACAATACCTGAGAAGGAGGAACCTCAATCAAGGAAATGCTTCCATCAGATTGGCCTGTAGGCAAGTGTAGGCATTTTCTCTTGGTAAATAGCTGAGGTAGGACTGCCCAGATCACACCCCTGGGCAAGTAAGCCTGGTTTGTACAAAAGCACGCTGAGCACGCCATGAGGAGCAAAGCAGGAAGCAGCACTCCTCCACTGCCCTGCTTCTCTTCCTGCCTCCAGGTTCCTGCCTTGAGCTCACTCAATGATGACTGCAGATTAGGTAATGATGCTCACTGCTTTCAATAGTTGACTGAAATCCCATGACTAACTCTATGTTTTATACCATTAAATACATCCTCTGAAATGTAGTGTTAATTCCTGTAAACAGGAAGAAGAGGCCATTTTCCAGCCTGCAGTAGTGCATGTGCTGAGCACTTATGGCCAGACAATTATATCCCTGGGTTTCCCCAACATTTAACTTAAGACCTTTCAGATCCACGTGCTATAAAGCGAATAACACAGTGTCCTCACATTAACTTTTCTGCTGACTCAGTGGCTATCCGCCTCTTAGATTTGTTCTATTTGCTCTATCTATGTGCTGATATGTGCACACATGAGAAGACATGCACATGTATGCAAACAGAAAGCATACATCACAACATGTAATAGACGTCATAAACATATGCATACAAGAGAAAGAGGAGCGGAGACCGAGACGAAACATGGCAGTCTGACCTGGAGCTTTGGGTGTCCATCCCTGCTGTTGTGACTCCTGTTAAGGAAAGGTTGGAGGAGTGGTTATGAAGGGTCTACAGGTTCCTGACAACCACAGACACCATGGAGGAACAGATGCACATAAGGTCAGATCCAATGTGAGAAGAAAAACTTTTCACAGGAAGTGGTGCCCAGCAGGTCCTCCTACTAAGACAAAATCTCGGGCTGGAGAGATGGCTCAGCGGTTAAGAGCACTGTCTGTTCTTCCAGGGGTCCTGAGTTCAATTCTCACCAACCACGTGGTGGCTCACAGCCATCTGTAATGAGATCTAGTATCCTCTTCTGATGTACAGGTGTATATGGAGGCAGAACATTGTGTATGTAATAAATAGATAAATAAAATTTAAAAAAAAAAGACAAAATCTCATGTATCTTCCTCTTACCTAGGATAAATATATATATATATATTTACTTTTGATTTGCTATCTCAGAATATTAACCGCCAATGAAAGAGAGAACACTGTTTGCATCGATGTGCACCTAGCTACACACACAGTCACACACTGAGTCACCGTATGAGAAGTTAACAGGCACGGATTTCTGAATCAATGATTGCCCATTCATTAGAATTGTATTGAACATTTTATGAACAGTATGCCAGTCCTCATGAAAGCTTTTCAAATTTATCTTTTTCACGACTGTGGATATAGCCCCTGGGATCTGTAATAAAGAAACAATTAAGGAGGACCCATTTTACAGCATGAATATGTATTAACCCTTGTTCATCACAGCTAAAAAAGGGAGCCCTAATGAGCTGTTAAAGAGCCCTAAAGTCCCCTCAAGATTATACACGCACTGTGATGTCAGGTGTGACTCATTAGGCTTGGAATCGAAAAACCAGTTCTATCTCTATGAACAAAAGTGACCGTGGCTGCATCTTTATGCTACAGGGTGGCCAGATTCAATCCGTGTGTGAGAAAATAATGACAATGAGCTAGGGGAAAGAAACACAGTAATCTTATGCATTTATCTCATGAGTACTAAATAAAAGGAGACAGTTATTTTAAATGCCCCATGGCTGGCGAGATGGCTCGATGGGAAAAGGCACTTTTGCCAAGCCCAATGACGTAAATCCAATCCCCAGCACCCACACGGTAGGAGAGAGTTGACACCTGCAAGCTAGTCATTGACCTGAACATGCATTTCACAGCATATATGTGTGTGCACATGCATGCACACAGAGAGGGGCGCCGTGGGAAGAGAGGGGAGGAGGAGGAAGATAGGAAGACTGGAATTTCTACAACTTCCTGTTGGGCCTACTCATTGCTGTCCAGGGTCCCCATCACCTCTGAGAAGGTCCATTCCCCTCATTTCCTCAGGCAATGGCTTGTGAAATTTTCTAATACAATTATGACGAGAACAAGTCTTATGTTCACAGAGATACTTACAGAAATTCTTGTTTCACACATTACATTTGTATTAATACTTTAGAAAGCTCTGCTCCCTCTACTAATTCAGAACTTTTCAATCTGATTAGGAGCCTTTTAGAGGGTCATAAAATTAATTTAGAGAGTTTATTCAGCACTTTTTAAAAAACAGAAAAGAAAAAATAAACTTCACAGAGAGAACAATAAGTTAAAAATTGCTCCAGGAATGTTTGTGTCGATTTTACAAGTATGATGAAGTGTGTGTGTGTGTGTGTGTGTGTGTGTGTGTGTGTGTGTGTGTGTTTATGTGATTGTGCATATGTGTTTATATGTATGTGTATATATATTATTATATACATACTTACGTTTGTATGTATATATGTGTGTTTACATATGTGTTTGTGTGTCTATGTATATGTGTGTATAGTGTGTATGTCTGTTTATGTGTGTGTATGAATATGTGTTTCTATGTATGTATTATGTGTGTATGAGTGTACATGAATACAGAGGCATGTGTGTATTTATGTATGTGTTAGCATTTGTGTATATATGTATATACATATGTGAATATGTATTGTGTACATGTATGTATACTTATGTTTATGTGTGTATATATACGCATGTGTTTGAATGTCTTCTTATATGTGCATGTATAAGGCAAATGTATGTACAGGTGAATATGTGTTTGCAAGTATACGATGTAGGTAAATGTGTTTGTATGGAGATGGTGTGTGTGTGCTCTAGACATGGAGTGAAATGTCCATTCCGCATTGCAGCTTAGTCAGGCGTGCTCATGTGAGTTGTCTTTGCAGTACATGGCCGTGTCTCTAGTGCAGAGACAGTGAACTGAGAAGTATGCCTCAGCCAGAGCTGGGTGACAGGCAAAGAGGCACTTTGAAACATGCAAAATCACTGAGCCTTTATTCCCTGCTCATCCTTAGACATAGGCTGGGGGGAGAGGGGGACACATGCATTTTAGAGCCACAAACGCTCCAGAGTGACCTAGAAGAGTCCAACCTTGACGTCATGAAATGACGGCACAATCCATGAGTGCTGTCTCACATTCATAGCCATCCAGGGGGCCCTTTGGCTCTCCCACTACAGGGCAGCCATCCCTGGATGCCCCCAGAAATGCCAATATAAGGAACTCTCTTTGGGAATTTAAGATGACATAGTAACAAGAAAAGAATAGTGATTTCTCTATCTGACTGAAATTCCATAATAAAGTACTACAGATTTTCTCTAATTTAGTACTGAAAGTGCTAGGTGTGGATGGCAGGTAGAGGCCTTTCCTCTTGAGTTTAGCCTACATTCGCCATGCTGCTGCACGCCTACATACATCCTGCTATGACAAACCATGACCACAAATCACACGAGACAAGATTCTGTAGATAAGCAGAGACTGAGACACGGCCCAGGAGAGGAGAAGCAACAACAGGTAAAAATTAGCAGCAAAACCTTGTCATCTGGCATCGAGACTGTCCTGGTTGGTTGGTTGGTTGGTTGGTGACAGGGTTTTTCTGTGTAGCCTTGGTTGTCCTGGACTCACTTTGTAGACTAGGCTGGCCTCGAACTCACAATGATCCACCTGCCTCTGCCTCACAAGTACCAGGATTAAAGGCGTGTGACACAGCACCTGGCGAGACTGACATTTTATAAACCTGCTTCCTCAGCAAGTCAGTGGCTCTAGAGACTGTGAAGGGAGGAAGTCCTCCGTGGAGGCAGAGTCAGAACTGGAGGCACTCCGTGGAGGCAGAGTGTGGTGTTAATTTTTTATTTACGTGCATATGTGTGTGTGCACACACACGTGTGTGCGAGGGCCCACAGACACCAGAAGAGGGAATGGGATCCCCTGAAGTTGGCTGAGAGCCACCCAATGTGGGTGCTGGGAACCAAACTCCAGTCCTTTGGGAGAAGAGTAAGCATTCGTCACTGCTGTGCCATCTCTCCAGTCCCAGTCTTATGTTTTTCTTAATAGTAAGAATTATTACAGTTTTTTTTTAAAAAGAAAGGCAAAGTACCAGCAACTCAAGCTGAAATAGCCCCCAGCAGCCTAACTACTAAGAGAGAACGGAACTCTTGAGATAAGCCAGAGGGCTGGATCAGATTACCCAACAACTGTCTCCTGTCTCATATTAAGGATAGGAAAATAATCCCTGCTAATTGGCGTAAGGGCTCGGTCAGCTGTGGTCGGTGGTGAAAGCACACACAAAAGTGGTAGCTGGCTTTTGTTTTCACAGCCCCAGATGAACCCTGGCACAGATGGGTGAACCTGCCTCTGTGGGGAACGGACAAATCCGCTTTCTAGAGGCTGTTTCAACCCCTGAGTCACAGGGTGGAATATGCATAACCTCTTAAAAGAAGGTCTCATTTGTATTTCCTCCTGAGTCACCTGGGTTTGGGCTACAACTCTGTGGGAGACGAGCGAAGAGCAGACAGAAGGTGGAAGACTTTGAAGCAGCACCCTGTGCCCAGAGACACGAGTCCTTTGTACATAGTGCAAACAGCAGCCAAACTGCACTGATAAGCTGGTGAAAGGGTGAGTGTAAGACAGAGCTATTCCTATCCAGTCTTGCCAATTTTTCCTCTCTGCTTTAAATGTGGGTACAATACAATGTGTTGAGCTGCCAGGCTTCCTCTTTTGATATTCATATAAAGCAATGTTGAAAAAGAATGGGGAATTATAAAAATGTGCCCTTCCCATGGTAATATTTTTTTACATATTTTCCAATATTTCTGTTCAAATTACGATTTGGATTCAAGAAGGAAAATCCTCCCAGAACCTCCCACATAATCTCTGATCGGCTTTACCTATGTTCACACATATGGGCAGGTGCACGTGTGTGTGGCTACATACACTGAGCTCAAAGGTCACTGACTCAGCCAGACTATCTGGCCAGGGAGCTCTGGGATCTGCCTGTGGCACATCACCATGCTGAGTGTTTACGCAGATGACAGAGGTCCAGACTCGGGCACTCGGTCCTTGTACTTGTGCAGACAGCGTTTACCGGCTGAACCGCCCTCCTGGCCTACACATATTAGGTTAAACTGCTGTTTAGTATCTGAAGATGATGGTTTCGCTTCCTGACTACTAGGCTCAGAACCTAAACTGGTAGCCTAAGAATGCCTCTTGACCCTCGGGGAGGGGCAGGAGGACATCTGTCACTCACCATTGCTCCCCATGCCTTGGATTTGGCTAATAGTATTCTAGAAGAGGTACGGACAGTGATAGTGCAGCCTTCCTCTTTTGATCTAGATAAAATATCATTTTCCTTAATAGGGTTTAATTGATTATGGTGAAGATATCAGCGAGTAGCTTCTGCTTTAATTAAATAGGTGCTAAGCAGTTTGATCACTTTAACAGTGAGAAGTTGTAGTGTTCACTCATCCGTGAACAAAAATTATATTACAGTGTTTAACCTGCTTACATGGGAGAGGTGACAGCATTTGACTTCTCCTTGTGGAAAAAAAAAATAATGTCTAACTATAGAATGGTAATTCCCTAATAGTCGAGAAGGTGAAGGAAAAACGATAAACAGCCATTGTGCTGCTATTGTATGCCAGATACTGACGATTCAAATGCAGAGAAAAGCCACTGACCTCAGTATTTCATTATGACACCCAGAGGCGTGTAAACATAATTCCAATACAGTGAAAGAAATATTACTGTAAATATATCCAAACATTGTGGTGCTGATAAGGAATTTGCTGGAAGTGGTGTGTTCTAAAGGATGAGAAGTTTACCTTGTAATGGTTCCTGGGGAGCAGGAACTCCTAAAGGAGAGATCAGTTACATGCAAAGAAACAAAGGCTCTGTGAAGCCAGGCCCAGGGGTGGACCCCGTGAGGCCAGTGCCAGGGAGGCTGAGGCAGGAAGAGAGAGAATGGATATTCAAGGCCATGCAGGGCTACACAGCAGGACGCTGTTGAAAGGGAAGGAGGGAAGGGAAGGAAGGGCAGGGGAGGAGGATTCTGGGGTGAAGCATCCCCAGTGCACACATAACAGGCTGTTGTGCGGGGGTCAGAGGGAGAGAGAGACAGAGACAAACAGAGAGAGAGAGAGAGAGAGAGAGAGAGAGAGAGAGAGAGAGAGAGAGAGAGACAGAGAGAGAGAAAGAGAGAGAGCGCACATTTGTATCTGTGTGTCTATGTATCTGTGTAAACTTGGTACTCAGTACTCAAGGCAGGGGCAGCAGGCAGGGGTGAGCAGAGTCCATAGGTTTAATGGCCAGTCAGCGTATCCAAACCATCAACCTCCAGATTCAAGGAGACCCTATCTCAAAATATAAGGTGGAAAGTAATTGAGGAAAACACCTGGTATCACCTGCATCTACCTGCATACAAGATGCGCACGCGCGTATGCACACACGCACACGCACACACACACACACACGCACACACACACACACACACACACACACACACACACACAGTAGTGGGGACTATTCCTGTATTTATATGCTTGGCTGTTAGGCAACTGGGAAGCTACAACTATTTACGAGAGTAAAGCAGACAGATGCCCCTCAGAGAAATAGCATGCCATTCCCACAGTCAGTGTCTGCTCGACCCCCACACAGGGACATTGTGAAGGTTCAGAAAAAAAAGCATACCAGGGGTAGCCTATAGTAAAGGCATCCCCATGTGCAGTCCGCTTGTTTCTGTGAGGCAGCACCTGCATCAGCAGCCACAACAGAACATCGCTGCGTCCCTCTTTCCTCTGGTCCACTCCAGGGTTCAGTATCCTGTGTGCTATAAAGTGACAATTGCAGTAGATGACTGTTGCCGCCTTCTGTCCTGCCCGCCTGCCGTCAGCATTGCACACCCTCATGCACTGTCTCCAAGGAAAGCTTTCTCCTGTTTTCCATCCACATGGTTTGAGTGGCTGCTGGATATAGATCCGACACCTGGCCAGGGGGAACTGATGAGACATAGGGCTTTTTTTTATTTTTTATTTTTGGCTTTTGTTTCCTTTTTGAACAATGACTAAAGTCCAGAACAGTCAAGGCCATGACATGGGACAGACCTGTCTAAAAATGACATCACCAAGGAGAAGGTGAGGGGGGGTGGATTCGCTTGGAGTTCTAAAGGGAGACCCACAATCTTACCTTGAGGTCACCTCACCTCCACATTTGTCACAGCTGCGCTCCTGTCTTACCTTGTGGGACCTGCCTTCTGAAATCTGAGGCTTCCAGGTGATTTTCAAAACTCACCTGGTAAAGCTAGATGGTTAAAATGTTGTTCTGGGTGTTCCCCCTAGCAATGAGGACTCTGAAACCCAGAGTCTCAATGAAATCTATGCTCCCAGCCAAGAAAGGAACAAATAATACACATAATAAATTAGTTAATTATAGAGGATGTCAAATGTTAGTGAGTGCTATGGAAACAGGGAACTGCCAATCAAAATGAGGAGAATTGTAGAGGGTGGGTCAAGTGAAAGCTGCCTTGTGGCCACATTGGCCAATGTGAGCCTACCCTGAGATAGGGGGTGCTTTAAAGGAAGGCTTCATGGGTCAGAGAGCTAGTCAAGAAGATTCCTGGATGGAAACTGGGTTCTGCAGAACAGAGCCATGTCAGGAAAGGTCTGCAGTGGGAGTGTGTCTAGCATCTTCTAGGAGTTGGGAGGAAACCATGGCAGCTGATACTGATCAGACAGTCAAGAACAGCCCCTGAGAACCAACATGCATGTATTTAACTTTGATATTTACAAGGTATATACTTATCTCTGCTGTACAACAAACAACCCCTTATGTTAAGCAATTATACCCAATAGTGACAGTCCAGGGTTCAGTGGTAGAGCACATTTGTGACCCAGGGTCTCCCAGAGGGTCGTTCTTTTTCATGTTGAGTGGAGAGCACAGTCATCTGAAGGTCCCGTTGGGGCTGGAGGTCCTGCTCCACTTTCATGGCTGTGAGCAGATGGTCTCGGTGCCTGATCAGATGGATAGGGCCCTAGGGTTGCTGAGAGTGGACTTGGCCTCCTTCAAACCATGGACCCAAGAGAGCGCCATGTGCACTCTGTGAAATAACATAAGTAACACACTATGTCTGCATGGGTGGATACTGCACAAGTTCTGTCAACAGACTATGAGTTCTGGGAACGCAATGGCTAGATTTAGAATGTGGAGAGAGCTGAAAGATAGAAGGCAGCAGCTTTCCATTGGGATCACAAACATCTAAGTCCCTGGGAATTTGCTGGGAATCCAGACTCTTAGGATTAACTCCATGCCTATGAGCTAGAAAGTAAATCAACTGTTGGTGTGGTCCTGAGGAGCCTCCAGACGGAAACCCATAGATAAGGGGTATGCTCTTCCTCCTCCTCCTCCCCCCCTTCCTCTTCCTCCTTCCCTTCCTCTTCCTCTTCCCCTTCCTCCTCCTCCTCCCCTTCCTTCTCCTCCCCCCCTTCCTCCTCCCCCTCCCCTTCCTCCTCCTCCTCTTCCTCCTCCTCTTCCTCTTCCTCCTCCTCTTCCTCCTCCTCCTCCTCCTCTTCTTCTTCTTCTTCTTCTTTTTCTTCTTCTTCCTTCTTCTTCTTCCTTCTTCTTCTTTGGAACTTCCAGTTAAGGAGAGAAGGATGGCCAGGAAGTTTGCAGGGAGTTGGGGGGGGGGCGCAGGCGGGGTATATCCTTGTGGTGACTGGAAAAGCCATGGCTCAAGGATATACAAGATTATTCTTAGATGCAAGATGGACAGTTCTGGTAAGTCTGTTAGTGTTGGGGAAAGGACTCTCTTGTTACCCTTGAAGGACACAAGGTATCTCCACAAACTATCTTCTAGTGACCAATATCTCTCCATTCTGTCTTTATCAAAACTTTTCTTGGATTCTTAGAAGGTGGAAGAGTAGCATAAGGCTTTTGTACATCATTTAAATGAATGAAGGGAATATAAAAACATAAAGAACCCAAACCAGAAGATTCTCTCTCTCTCTCTCTCTCTCTCTCTCTCTCTCTCTCTCTCTCTCTCTCTCTCTCTCCTCTCTTCATCTATCGGTCTCTCCTCCTCGTGTGGTTGGTGTGTGTGTGTGTGTGTGTGTTCATGCTCACATGTGTGTATATATATATGTATGTATGTATATATGTGTGTGTATATATATCTGTTTCTTGTCCCTTCTGTGAGAGTTAGGTTCCCTTTGTTTGTGCTTGGAAGGGCACACGCTCACATGTCAGTGAACATTACCACTCAGATTTACAATTTCCAGGATATCTGGGGTCATGTAGGTGCCCTGATCATCCATGCATAAGACATGATATCAAAAGCTGCAACATAGATACCAGACCAAAGGAGAAGGCGAGGTGAGAAGGGGGTATTTCTCACAGAAGTGCTATGGGCTGGCCTCAAAAGCGCCTTCTATTAACACTTTGATCTAAATTTAGAAGTTAAAACCGTTTCCATGGATAAATACCTATAAACCTTCTTTCAAAGGGGGAGTGAGGGATCACGTTAGCTATGTGTTTCTTTTCTGATAGTTTTAATCACAGATTCAGTAATTCTGTAGCATTCAACAACCTAAGTATTTCCTCACATTATTACAAACAAAATAGCCTATCACTGAGGGTTTATAAAACTTGAGAGAGAGAGAGAGAGAGAGAGAGAGAGAGAATAGCTAAGTAGGTAAGGTGAAGATCAATGATAGATAGATAAAGTGACAGATAAATAGATGGTAGATAGATAGACAGATGATACATAGATAGATTGATAGACAGACAGATGATAGATAGAGTGACAGACAGACAGATGATAGATATAGATAGATATAGATAGATATAGACAGATGATTGATAGATAGATAGATAGACAGATGATTGATAGATAGATAGATAGAGTGACAGAGTGACAGGCAGATGATAGATAGATAGACAGATAGATAGATAGACAGACAGATGATAGATAAATGATTGAAAGATGGTGGATAATAGATACTTTGGTAAATAGAAAATAGATATAGGGGGTGATAGTGATATGAGATCTAGATTAATGGTATGTAAGAAATGATATAGATGATAGATGGATGATAAATAAAAGATAGGTAGATGGTAGGTAGATAGATTGATGGTAGATGACAAATTTTTATAGGTGGTTGACAGACAAATGATGATGAATATAGATATAGGTAGATACATATAGGTGATAGAGAGATGATAAGCACATGATAAATACATGATATATACATACATAGATAGGTACTGATGGTAGATAGATGATTGATAAATGATAAATACATGACAGATCATAAAGAGATAATAGAAAGATAGATAGATGATAGACAGATTTGTTTATCTGAGCCAACTGTATGTGAGCACTGTACAGAGTCAGAGTGCACCCCCATACCTCTCATAAGGAAACTCTTCAAAGAAATCTTTATAAGAAACTCTTTCTACCTTTCAGGCTCCAAAAATATTTAATTAAATCAAATTTTATGAAATTTAGTAACATTTTCATTATCTTGAAAATTGTTCATATATATCTTCTACAAATATTCTTTAACATATGTTTCTAAAATACAGGAAAGGAACATGGGCCTGACAAAGCTAAAACCAACTGACAGAACACATTCAAAGTAAGGTATGAAAAGCCTAGAGGAGAGCCGACTGCCTGACTCCGGGATACCCATCCTCCCCAGCATCTCCTGGGTCCTCACCTGGAGGAGAGCTGACTGCCTGACTCTAGCATCTCTCTAGCATGCCCGTCCTCCCCAGCATCTTCTGAGTCCTCATCTGGGATGCCCGTCCTCCCCAGCATCTCCTGGGTCCTCACCTGGGATGCCCATCTTCCCCAGCATCTCTCTGGGATGCCTGTCCTCCCCAGCATCTCTCTGGGATGCCTGTCCTCCCCAACATCTCTCTGGGATGCCCGTCCTCCCCAGCATCTCCCTGGGATGCCCGTCCTCCCCAGCATCTCCTGGGTCCTCACCTGCTCCATCCAATGCCATTCTCTCTCCCTTCTTTCACTCACTTTGGTTGCTTATAATATCTTTCTCTTTTATATCTCTGGGAAATATTTGAACATTAGTTGTACTGAACATGCATTTGTAAGAAAGGCTCTAAAACAACAGAGTGTTCTTGCATAGAAATGTCAAACGTTCCCCGGATTTGCTGCTGCTGCTGCTGTTGTTGTCGTTGTCCTTTGAGCAGAGCCTCACCCTATAGTCCAGGAGGACCTCAGGACAAAGGAGGGCACTTTACCTCTCCTTCTTTCTTCACACTTCTACACACAGATATACCGCTGCACATAGACATACAAATATATATAATACACACACATACAAATGCATAAAAATAAATAAAACAACAAAAAGCAGTCTAGTCCTGTGGTGGATTTCCCACCCCATTCCTTTGTGGGGAAAAAAAAATGATATGGTAGTGCCTTAAGGATGCTATACTGAATGTAGACTATAGGTCTTTGTGATATTTTTACAATCTGGCTTTAAATAAAAATTTTCTATGTTTTTATTGGGAAAATAATGTGTCTAGGAGTTATTCAAATTATCTTTATAATGGTATTGCCAGCGGGAGCCTGTAGGGATGCCTCAGGGTACTCATTTCTTTTTTTTTTTCTTTTTTTTTTTTTTTACATATACATTTATATTATTACACATATATACAATAAACTACCTACAGCAAGAAGAACCAGGAAACAATCAGGAACCATATAAATATTACATTCATAGTGTTTTGTTTATTTGCATTTGGCAACCTTGAATAAAACATCTTTCCTGTCTTGGTGAGTCTAAAATTCTGAATGTAAATCGATATTTATCATATCTCATTGCTAGACCTAAGAATATCTTAACCTCTAAACAACTAAGCTTAACTGTAAAATTAAACTATCTGGTCTTCAATCCCATCAGAGACTTGAGAAGGAGTAAAATTAATTATCTGAGTTAGATAGGAAGTGCAGGTTAGCCGATTCCAAAATGAGAAGATGACAGAGACAGTTTGCTGCCTGAACAGTCACCCAAACTCTCTATAACATTGGAGCATCATCTTCAGCCTTCTGGCCCAATATATCTGACAGACATATTTGTGAGGCAGGAACTACTGAGGACTTGCTTACCCTGTCTTGGCAGAGTTTGGCCGTCAACTCTGCGTAGATCCAAGCTTGCCCTTTTTTTTTTTTAGACAGAATTCTGTCTGTGGCTGAAACGAGGACATTTTGCCCAGTGGCTGGTTTGCCACATTTGAAGCCATTTCCATAAGGAGGTTCAGTGATGCTCATCACCCTCTCTGAGGTAGGTTGGGTGCTGCCAGGAGTTAACCTGTCTCATTGTCAAATAATCTTTAAAATAATAATAATTTAAAAAATCTTTAAATACCATATTCTGTAGGTCTCTGAGGTTTTTGAAGACCTTACCTAACTATTTTACCTTATCTATCTATAGAATCATATCTATCTCTTACACCTAGGATGTATATTGTTGTGATTAAAAATAGACCATGATTGATCAACTAGAAATTAACTAAGCAGCCCGCAATAGCACTTTCAAGGTACTGGAAGTAAATGACACTCTCATTCCTGCCTTTAGTGTTTCCTCTGATTTGCAATTATCAAGGAGGGGCAGAGGATTCAATGGGTCTTACCTGGACTTGAGAAGATCTGAGTTTCTCTCCCATTTCTATGAAAAGGGAAAGGTAACAGCCATTCCCTTAGGCCAATCAGTCTTTGCATACTCTGACTTTCAGAGCTCAATGATAAAACAAACAGTTGCTATTTAAATGTGAGCCAGCATATTTCTTGGTAAACCCCCTCTCTTCACACAGACCCACACAGCCAGTTTCCCCTCATGTCCTGCCTGTATCACATCCCTTGTGCACCGCTTATTCTGGACAGCGGCAATAAACAATCAATAAAACTCTGCCATCACTTGATACTTCCTTTGTGCAAAACTGGTTAAAAATCAAAAAGCCAAAAATAAATAATAATTAATAAATAAATGCTGAATTCATTGTATATATTCGGCTATGCATTCCCCATGCATTAACGTGTATCTAAATTAGGTGGAGAAAACTTGACAACTGAGGCAGATAAAGAACGCAAAAGCATGAGAGACAGGTATAAAAGTCCTGCGTGTAAATAATCTACCAGAGTGCCCTAAGTAGGTAAAGACAGTGCTTGCCCAGCTAGCACCATCCCAGCAGCAAAACAAACCCAGAATCGAGCCAGAGCCAGACAGAAGCCCAGAGCACGGATGCACTCCATCCCAGCAGGGGTTTGAAGGGAAGGCTGAAGGAGACCCTATGGGAGGTGTTATGGTTTAGATCGGAAATGTCTCTCTCCTACAGGCTTATGCTCCTACCAGCAGCTCCCCAGCTGGTGTGCTATTTTAAGAACTTGTGGAGCCTTCGGGAGGTGGGGCCCAGCTGGCAGAAGTAGGTCTCCAGGGATGAGCTAGTGAAGGTCCCAGGTCAGACCTTAGTCTGGTCTTTCTCTCGGCTTCCTGGTGGGCTGTGATGTGAACAGCCTCCACTGTACGCTCCCACAGCCACAGTCTGAGCTGCTCTGCCATGCTTTCCCTGCCACACTTTCCCTGCCGTGATGGTCTGGAGCACTCTCAAACCATAAGCCAGCATAAGCCCTTTGGTCCTTAAAGTTGTCAGGCCCACCAGCTTCAACACAGCAAAGGCGTGTGTGTGTGTGTGAGAGAGAGAGAGAGAGAGAGAGAGAGAGAGAGAGAGAGAGAGAGAGAGAGAGAGAGAGAGAGAGAGAGAGCGCGCAAACATCCCCCGTCTTCTCCAGGAAGTTAAGGAAAGAAACGAGGTGGCCCCTCCCCTTATCCCTATGGTCATGAGACAATATCACTCATAACTGTCCTCTGCACAGCCCTTGTAGCCACATGGTTCTTCCTAGCATGGGCCAGTGCCACTACGAGCTCTCTGCTCCCACCTGGAAGACTAGCTCGCCCTCTCACAGGGTTATTACCTACTGCCCTCTGCCTGTTCTTCACCTAGAAGGAACAGCGCTTTTCTTATCACCATCCATTGCCTAAAAGACAAGGGCTATACTCTTAAAAAGCAGAGGCAGGCAGATTTCTGTGAAGTCGGGGCCAGCTTCTTCCTCACATATGTGTGCAACCTGAGACTGGGAACAAGTTCATGAGTTTCCAGGCTGCACGGTAGGTGCCCACCCAATGCCAGTTTTTCTGTATGTGTGTCTGTCATTTCTTCATCCATGTCTTGCCCCAGGCAGGTTGCCATGGAGGACACAGCTAATTGTACCACACTGTGTGGCCTTCGCATTCCTCTACCTCCTTGATAACTGCTCTTATGAACCAAAATGGCCTTCCTAACTCCCTTCTGCCTTCTCTCTCTCTCTCTCTGACAGTGACTTAGTTTGGGAATTCCCTGACAGCCTGGTCCCAAATTGAATATGTCAGAGGACAGGGCTCCACTGAAGAGTCCTATGGGGAAAATGGTGCAGAAGTGTGCTGGGCTCCGAGCATGTCTACAGGTCTTCCCTCTTGTATCTGAGCACCCAGCCTCATCCTTCTCCCTACTCTTCAGGAGCCATTCCATTGGACATCAGCCCCTAGAGGAGGAGCACACAGCTCTCTAGTCTCCACAGTCCACCTCAGTCCATTGCTCAGGGAGAGCGGACGCCATGACCGACCAGAAGAGTTAACCTAGGAGGACCTTATGTGTCATTTCCCTTGTCAAAATGAAAGCTGTAAATCTTAAATCTAATGCTTAATGTATCCAGATATTGAACCCAGGGACTTTTATTCTCTGCTTAATGGTCTGTCTAAAACATCAAAAAAGATTACTTAAAGAACTCCAGGCCTCGGGGGTCCTATAAAATTACACGAATCCTCTGCCCTCCCCCCACCCACACACCATCTCTTCCAAGTTTTAAAAACTTTATTGGAAAACACTTATGCAATATTTCAGATATTATTTTTTTTTCTTCCCCTCAGATACTAAGTCTGGTGTGCTTGATTGCTGAGGGTAGGACAAGCGGCCGGGCATGATGGAATTTTATTAGATTAGAACCTAAGCCTTTAATAGCGTGTGCTGCTGGGAATACAGCAGCCCCTTACTCAAGCATCTTCTAACACGGAAAATGGTCACGCCCAGCTCTCTCTCTGTAACCTAACATCGCAGTAAGGACGGGTGACACATAGGGCGTTCTCGAAAACTCCAGACGTGTGTAGGGATCTGATTAAAACAGAAACATGAGAAGGCACTTCAAAGCCAGAGAAAGAGAGTTCAACTATAATTATTCTCTGCAATACAGGGAGCACCGGCATCCCTGTGGTAAAGGGGATACTAAGACTTCAGGGCTGAAGAAGTTGGAACAACAGACCTCAATATTGTTCAAAAAGTTCCCTCAAAGATTGCTCCTCTGAGGCCTTTCAAACCTACCCCATTGTTGCTGGGGAGACAGCTCAGTAGATATAGACACTCGCTGTCCAAGCATGGGGACCTGAGTTTGCTCACCAGAGCGCATGTAAAATTGCGCAAGTGTGGTAAGGCACACTTGGTCCGGAGTACTAGGGAGTTGGGTGCAGGCAGGTCCCATGTCCCTGGCCAGCCTAGTCAAACCAGCTGTTTTCAGGTAAAAATGATGACTGTCACAGAAGAGATAAGGTGGGGAACAGCTGAGGAAGACATCTGAGGCATACACGTGCACACACGCCCGCATGCGTGCACACTCACACACACGGAGAGTGTCAATAGTCAGCTATAATATTTACATCCAGCGTCACAGGGGCATAGCCCTAAACATTACTTGTTGAGAGAAGCAGCATCTTCGTGGTCTCTAGGGTCCAGGAAGCGTGCTGGTGGTTGTTCTGGGTTCTGGTTTCATGTACTGTGGTGGCTGGCATGAGCCATGAGGTTTAGGTCGACGGGGACTGTTTTCAGCTATTCTGCTAAATCTAGGTCCTTGGACTGTACACCACTGTCTCTCCCAAAGAGCAGAGTCGCTAATTAGGGGACTCAATGTTTGCAAAGTGGCAAGCTTCCAAGTTACTCCCGAATGCAAAATCTCCAATATTTTTAAAGCACCACAGAGTCACAGTGGCAAGTGCATTATTTGCTTTATTTACCTTAAGAGTGCTCTCTTGTGAGTGTGTTTTTTGATGAAAATAACTCTGCTCTGGGCCCTTGCTCGGAAAGCTCCCTCCCACCTTTACACCCCAGCACCTTAGAACATGTCTGGCTTCCCTAAGATGCCTCAGCCCCATTAAGAATCACTCCTGGGTGAAGGCAGCAGCCAATGGGTTAATGAGGTTGGGCAGCCTCAGCTTGTCAGCAGCTGCTTAAGCAGCGGGTTAGGGAAGCTCTGTTGCTTTCCATTCCCTACCGCTGAGTGATGGAGGGCCAGGATGCTGGAGAAGTCTAGTCAGGCCGCAACCTGTGCTCTCCAACAAAAGAAAAAAACAATGCCGTCCGTGCCCTGGGGCAACAAGTCCTCCGTGATACTGGGCAGAAGGGCAAAGTCTGAATGTAATTACCAGCTCTAAGGGGTTGAAAGGCGGCAGAAGAAAGTTCCAGCATTGTTCTGATGAATCTATTGTGGAAATCAGACGTTCCATAAGATCCAAACTAGAATGAAAACAGTCATTTGAGCTGACTATATACCTCTTCACGGATGCTGTTGACAAATCTTTAGTGTTTCTTAACTGGTAATTTTTAATATCAAGATCATTTTAGGGATACAAATACACAAACACACACATATACATACATACATACATACATACATACATATATACACGCACACACACACACACACACCATATAAATCTACTTAAAATATATTAAAAATACTGCTTTTTCAGCAAAATCCTGTTTTCAAAAATGCAACAACTTTCAAAGAGTGAATTATTCAAGTTATGGTCATTTGTTCACATGATAAACCAAAAACATCTTTTTTTCTTTAAATGGCATCTAAATACTTTGGTTGGTTTTTGTTTTGATTTGGGTTTGGGTTTGGGTTTTGTTAAGACAGGGCTTTAGGCTGGCCTCTCAACTCACAGCCATCCTCCACCCCGGAGTACTGGGCTCACAAGTCTGCACCACCAAGACCAGCGCCGACACCCTAAAGCTTTGCACTTCCATGTCTCCCCCAAGGTGTGTCATTCACTGAGACCATGTGTAAGACCTCAAACTCCCAAGGCTCAGCTACAGTGGATCCGTGTGGGGTCTGAGAACGAGCATATCTGGAAACACCACCAAGGCCATGTCAACCAAGGCAGCCATGTTTGCAGTGGTCCAGCACCAGGGTGGCTCATTCTTAACACTCTCCAGTCTCTGCCTCCTTTGCTGGGCTTCCCTTTTTAGGACATCACAGTTGCCATGCTCTTAAGCTCTGGGACCCTTCTAGAAACCCTGCTGAGCTACCTAGGTAGTCTCTCCCAGTGGATGAAAGGCACCTCTCTACCTAAGTTCCCAGTGGAGCATACACTTCTAGCCAACACCCACCTCTCCCTTAACTCCTTCCTACCTGATCCTCCCCAGCGCACCTTAATCTGTCAGAACTGACTGCCTGCTTTTCCTGTCTAGTAACCACCATCTCTCGGTTTTCTATGCATACACCATAGCACAGTCTCAGAATAGGTGCAACAGGTTTGCAGTACTTCAAAGAACGGCTTGAGTGGTTTGACTAAAAATCATGCGAAAGGCAAATTACGCAGGCTTTTGTACGTTTCTGCACAACTCCCATCCCATGCTGCTTCCTCAAACCCATTTTCCCTGGACCCTTTGGCTCTTTGGTGCCTGAGAAACATCTTGTTGTTCAACCCTAAGCCAGAGAAGGAGCTGATGAGCCTGTACATCAAGCTGGTTGGGCACAGGTAGCCAGAGTATTGGAGACAAGAGTATAAAGTTTTAAACTCTGGGTAGCTGCACAGAACAATACTGCCTGTGTGCAATACTACCACGATTAATTAGCAAGCTCAGGGCATCTCACACTTGGTAAGTACACGAGGCAGCAGAGCCTAAGAGTCAGGTAAAGGAGCCAGTATTAAAATAGCTTTCCAAACGCAGCTTCGGTTCACAGTCACCATTCATCCCTTTGCACTGGAAAAAAAAAAAAAACGCATTTGAGCTTAAAATGACTCTTCTCTATAGCTTTCTACCCAGCCCGATTTGTTTTAATTCACCGGATTGGAATGTTTAGACTCTGATCCCCGCCATTTCAAGTGCGATGACATTGACAGTTGAACCTGGGGACCATGTTGCATGTTTTTGAATGTTATTTGTTGGACTGAAGCTTGCAATGAAAAGCAACTATTAAAGAAAAATAAATGTGTGCAGAGATTAGAGTCCGCATTTTGAAATGTCAGTAAATACAATATTTTTATGACAGATCATAATGACTTGTAAAAGGCAGCCATATGTGTATCAAGCTCTTAATCCTTCTAATTTTTTTCCCCTTTTGGGGGAAAAAAACCTTTCATTTTTGAATGTGAAGATCACAGCACTAAATGAGAACTTTGCTTCAATTTGGGGGAGGAAGTCGGAAAAATCAGATGTCCTCGGCCCATAGATTTCTGTCTTTCAAAGAGAAACAACAGGGGCACTCCTAGCTTGTACACTCCAGTCATGTCACAACACACAGAGCAACAAAAAGATTTGAGAGAAAGAAATCAAGGCTAGAACATTAGAGTCAGCTCCCCGGACTTTAATGTGCTGTTTCGATACTTCACTGTGCCTTTAGGCAGTTTGCAGGGGTACTTTCACAAATAACACCATTAACAGAATTTTACATGCCCAGGTCGCTTGACTTCGATCCCAAAGAAGTCTTAAAAACACCATACAAATGACAGACTTGAGGGTATGTCCCCGACAGACAGCCACTTCTGGGGAGCAGAGGTGATTCTTGACATAGCCACCGATGGTTTAGGGCAGTTTATAGGCAGAGAACAAAGGCAAGATAGGGTCTTTTTGCAAAAGTGGAATCATAGTGACACGGGGCCAGGTGGGGATTTTCCTAAGAGCTAGCACCTCTGCTTAGAAGTGATTAGGTACTTAATGGTCATCACCGACCTCCATATTTCATGCGCCTACACTCACTCACTGCTTCTCCAAACGTGTTGAAATTATATCTCAGGCATAAGCTTTCTCTTGTTCTGACTCCAGTCTGTAACAGATCTTTACATGAACAAAAGCTCCTGTCTTTACAATAACCATCTTTCTTCAGAACAGGCATGTGATATACTTTTGGGATGCCAAACCACACAATAGAGAGAAACCAAATAATTCCAGTGAGATTTGATGAGCCTTCAGCAAACCCTACAACAATTCTAGTCACCTGTCAATCAGGAAATATCGTATAAAGAATTGTGGGGCAGTGGTACTGTATAGTACCTGAGCCATTCTTTTAGGCTCACTTGAGACTTTAAAAAAAAATAGAATGAATGCGTGCGATGATTGTTTGAATTGCTGCCGTGCGCACTGTTATAAACGGCTTATGGATAACCATCAATCGGTGCCGCTCATCAGTCTAACGAGTTCAATGTACTACCCGGAGCAAAGGATGACTATTTATTTAACAGCTCTTGTCAGGAAAATTTGTTGCATGCCACAACTTCACAAAGAACATTAAAATCAATGACAATTTATAAACCAGAGGCTGGGAATTATGCTTTGGATTCCCACAATTCACCAGAATAAAGCTGTCAGATACCTTTTATTATAAATTAATAGCCTGTTGTCAGAGGGCACGCTGCTGCAGATGTTTTTGTCAGTTCGGTACTGACATCTAGTGGACAGTGAGGGCTATTCCCCGTCTTTTCCGAGCGCCAGATAATCCCTTCCCCAAGATGCGTTTACTGCTGCTAAATCTGTTTTTTTGGACTTTTATCATGCAAGAAATTGCGCTTGAGTTTAAGATCTGTACGTTTACATTGGAGCCGATGCATTTTTTTCACAAGACCAAAATTTGTAGCATAAACACTGACAATATGAGTTAACATAATTTAAAGGCTACTCCATGATTACGCCTTTTATTTTAAAGAGATCGATGTTTAAACCTTTGCGGGGGGGGGGGGGGGGAGTCTGCTTATTTATATTTCTTTACTATTAAATCAATTCTACTAGGAGCTGGAAAGACGGTTCAGCGGTTAACAGCGCTTGCTGCTCTTGTCGCACCCAGCCCCCACAGGGTGACGTACACACCTGTAACTCCAGCTCCAGGGGATCTGACACCATAGTTTGGCATCTCCAGGAGCCTGCACACGCGTGGTACATATTCCTATACTCAGGCACACACACACACACACACACACACACACATATACATAAAATAAAGCTTTTAAAATTTGTTAATTTGCAATAGTATATATAAAAAAAAAAAAACATTGAACCTCCAGCCTCAGTGTTCTCATAAAGAAATAGAGAACCAAGGCTAAAATAGCCCTTACTTAGTGGCCTGTGTTTGGTTGGAATTTGGGATACAGTGTACTTATTGTGAGTTCCGTCTCCAGTTTAATCTGACTCCACTGAAAAGACTATTTAAGTGCTTAGGTATGGACCGTCTTGCTCAAATGTTTCAGGTTGATCTACACAATACCCCTTATAATTAATCCTGTGTTCATTGGAAACTGCCAGGTGGGGCACTAATATAGACTGTCAAACTCCTGAGTGTACACTCTTGGCAAAGGGCCATCTTCCTAGGGACTTGCTATGCTCTGGATAAGGGGTCCATGGTGGGGGTACTCCAGTACACCTAATCTGGGCTCATACTGTATGTCATTTTTCTAGAGGATAAAGAACATTAATAAGAAAATTATCTTCGGTCCCTCAGCATTCTCAGACATAAGATGGAGGAAACCGCATGCCGGCTCTTGTGTGGCACTGTGCTTAAGAACTCCACATGAGCAACTGAAAGGGTATGGGGCGAGGGAGAAAACCATTCCCCTGATTTTACAGACCTGAGAGCACCCAACAACGGCATCATCTGGGGCCGACACCAAGTTGAAATTTTAATAAAGGAGGAATAACATCTTTTTCTAATTTGATTGTTACTGGGGGAAACAACTAACAAAAATCAAACAAAATTATAATCTGTCTGATTTTATGGAACTATAAAGATGGTGAGACTAGCATATGAAACCATCTTATAAATTTTGTGAGGTTTATAGCATCCATTTTTAGTTGCTTTGGAGTCAGCACATTACAATTACTTCAGAAGGCAATGGTGTCATTATTATGAAAATCAGCAAACAAACCGAAGACCAAATAGACACAAACTCAGGGAGCTCTTTATATGAAAGTGGGAGGTAAGCCTGCATAAAACGTAAACCCTCAGATTTTTATGGAGTCATGTTCAAAGAACTATTTCAGAGTGTTCATGGCTTTATTTAAGGAAGTTTAAAATCTCAGTTCCAACCTCCAGACTATTGTTTGTGTGTCTTTCGGGATAAGAATTTACAAGTCATTAAGATAAAGACAGCTAAGCAATGTCTTATCAACTACCTTCTTGGTGGGTGGCTTTCTTATTACTAAGGCAGCTAGGCAACCTTCTGCTACCATAAGTATTTAACTGTAGCTCTTCTGGTGAAAGCTATTGGGGCTGGAAAGATTGCTCAGCTGTTAAGAGCACTTACCGCTCTTCCAGAGGACCCCAACTGAATTTGGGTCCAATGGAAGAGCAGCAGGTGGGATCTACACCCCAGTCTGACCTCTACAGGTATCTCACATATGTGGCATCACATATACACACACAAAAATTATAAAAAATTAAATTAAAAAATGTACTATCACATTCATATGTATCCTTAGCATTTCCTTATTCTTTAAACATTTTTAAGCTCTTGCCTTACATATTGGCCTATGAAAACTCCCTGCACAGGGACATTTCAGACTCCCATTGGTGAGGAATTCCATGGACACACCTACCACAGCCCATCCTGGACACAATGGGCAGAGATGGACCAAGCAGCCAAGGCCTGGGTAGGGCAGGACCTCAGGTGTGATTAAGACACATTCAGAAGGGAAGAAGGGACAGAGGGAAGGAGGGATGGAGGGAGGGAGGAAGGGAGTGATGGAGGGAAGGGGGAGGAAAAGAGGGAAGGAGGGAGGGAAAGAAGGAGGGAGGGAAGGAAGGAAGGAGGGAGGGAGGGAGGCACAAACAAAGGAAGAAAATATGGAAAGGAAAATAAGTCAAAGATTCCTATGTGTCTGGAATGAAGGCGCCCTCGTGAGCAGGAAGCTAAACCCTACTCCTGCCATTATATACCACAGTCCCTGCAAATACTCTGTCAGTCCTATCCTGCAGAGGAAGCTTTCCCTGCTTAATACAGGCTCAGATGCTTATAGCTGTGTCTGCTACACCAAAGCCCTCTTCCACCTACTATTTTAGGGTGCAGACACAATTAAGACATATTACATTTAGACAGTACCCCCAAAGAACACCTTGTCCAGCTATTTAGACATGAATGTGATGGCCTCTGAGAGGTCAGAGGTGTGGGAGGTGGGCAACACAACCACGTGTGACTGCGCAATGGGGCAAGACCTCATCAGGGCTGAGACCACAGGAAGCTATCACTCCCAGGAGGCCTTCAGGACCAGAACAAAAGACTATAGACTGTAGTCACAGAGAGAGGAAAGATGCCTCCCAGAGTGAGTGGTCAAATTTGTGACTCTCTAATGAGGGAAACAGGCAAAAGTAAGGGCACCTCAGGTCCAAAGATGGAAGTGTCATCCCATAGCTCAGGAAGTAAACAGGGAACCAAGATAAGCAACCAGTGA
This sequence comes from Acomys russatus, assembly GCF_903995435.1. NCBI lineage: Eukaryota > Metazoa > Chordata > Mammalia > Rodentia > Muridae > Acomys > Acomys russatus. The sequence goes on along the minus strand of NC_067149.1, from coordinate 65,718,250 downwards.
CAGAAAAGGACAAGGGTGAGGCAGAGAGAAAATCTGGGGATCCAGACAGATCTCCTGTACCCTCTCAAATTCAGACCCTAGAGTCAAAGTTGTATGTGAATATGTGTGTGTGCACATGCACATGTGTGTACACAAGTATGTACATGTTTGTGTGTGTGCGTGTGTGCATACATGTATGTGTGTGCATATGCATGTGTCTATATAAGTGCAAAAATTTAGGATTTGAAAGTAGGAGCGTATGAAAGGAAAGGGGGAGTGATAAAGACAAGGGAATGAGGGAGTGTAATACCTTTGATATAAACACAGAAAGGAGACAGTGTGGAAAGAAGAAAGAGAACAGCAAGAGGGGGTCTGGGGGCTGGAAAGAACAACAGAGAAGAGAAATAGAAACACAGCATACTGGTAGGAACTAAAGAGCGCACAACGCTCTTACAGAGGACCTCAGTTCCATTCCCGGCACCCATGTCAGGTGGCTCACAATGCTTTAACTCCAGTTCCAAGGGATCTGACACTCTCCTCTGGCTCCCATGGGCACTGGACACACCAGGTGGCATGCACTCATACATATGCATACACATTTAAAGGCATTCTGTTGGTTTACCCACTTTCCCTTCAACCATCAGAGTTTTTATATTTTTTGCCACTGATCCTGCAATGCATTTTAAGTGTTTCCTGGATAAATTCATATTTTCTGATAATAATCATACCATTTGCTAAATAATCACAGTACATGTCTGCTACATAATGTCTTATACTTTGACACAAGTTATTCTGTGTTCATCAAGGACTATGGAGAAAGTCATGTGAGAAGCTCAAATGACTCTGTCTTCCAATTGGCAACTTTGAATCTAAAAATGTAGGATTTTTGCTTGATCGCATCAGATGCTGTCTTTTCAACTGTGTGTTAAAACTAACTAAAATTCTAATTGAGTTTAGTTTCAATCAGAAGAAAACATAAAATCACATCTGTAGGAACTTTTATACTGAATAATTTTAAGTTAATAAGTGATTAGCAGCCCAAAGGAAGCCTGGAGGTTTATAAATTAATGTAGCTAATCAATGATTTATACTCCATTCACTTAGGCTCCTCCTTCAATCTGTCACCAAGATGCTTATCTTTGAATTTCAGGATAAAAATGATAAATGATTACTTGGAAACCAGGCAGGAGTGGAGAGCCAGTCAAGTGCTCTGATGGTTTTTCCGGGTAATCCTTTTGATATGTTACCAGTCAGGATTTAATAGCTACACAGGATCTGCACGATGAAGCTTTGAGAGAGTCTCGAGCACAGACACCGATGGCCTTGGCTGATGAAACAACCAAACATCAAGCGTGGAAAGACCTCCATGACGGTAAAAAGAACATCACAGAGGCGGGAAGTGAGTGGCTGGCCAACACGTAAACAAGAGCTGAACTCTGTTTATTTCTTCCTTCCTCTGTTGAGATGGGAGACTTGCTTTGTGTCTTGCTTCTCTCATGCTCCAATTTAAGATCCTCCTGGCCTGTAAAAGGTGGCTTATGCAACCCACTGGAATGCCTCCAGGGAACGAAGGAGACAGGAAAGAAGAAGAAATCAAGAGAGAAACTTACACCAGAACAAGAAGTGCCATATGCAGTGGCCTTGGCAAAACCCTCCCAAGGCCCTCACCCTGTCTCAAATTCTGTTTATTTTGTTATGATAAATGTTGTCAAGATAGGGGTCCTTCAGAATGATCTGTATTTTTCCCAAAAATCAGTTTATCAGAGAATAATAAGAATAATGCAAATTTCCCTGAGGCCTTGTGTTAATTTTCAACCCTTTGATAACCTCAAGAAACTAGGGGAGATTAATAAGGAGAAACAAGCTCAATGTAATATATATATATATATATATATATATATATATATATATATATATATATATATATATAACTTTTAAAAATTACTTAACTTTTAAATTTTTGATGTGACTACAAATCCAGTTGGGAGAGTTTCTAAGAACCCATATCAAAGACCAGTCCCTTGGATAAATTGTTGAGCCTCTTCCGAGGGTACACCAGAACAAGAAGACTACTAAGTCATATTCATACAAACTATGAAGTAAAAGAGAACACCAGAGATGTCTGAGGACTCAGGACCCATGGTGCATTGGGTCAAGCCAAAGAACTAGCCAAGAATCCTATTGTGATATCATTTTTTCCTGCTCACCGTTCTACTAGTTATTTCCAAAGTGAACTTAAGGGACCACAAGTGAAGTAAGTGCCATTCTAATGCCAAGGAGCCCACTGTCTCCTCAACCCACATCATACAGATAAATATACTAACACCAGCACCCCTATACCCAGACCAGGGCTTTTCAAAACCATCCCTCTTTTTAAAGGTGAGGTGTTAAATATAAAAAGTATGATTTATTTTATAAACTTTGTATTTGCATCAAAAGTTTTGGAAACCACCAGTTATATTAAACGTGTGACACCTAAATGTCTCTTTGTACCTCTTTACATCTGAGCTCAAAATCAAATGTGAGCTTAAATTTTCACCTACAAATGTTAGAAGTTGATGGCGTCACTTTCATATACTCAGTATCTGACTAAAACCACAGACAAACCAAACAAAAGCAAATTGGTCTAATGCCATGTCAGGATCTTGATAATAAATGGCGTAGCCCAGTGACAGCTACACAGAACAACTAAATCCCCTGAGAATGGGTGAATCCACTAAGACCAAGAAGAGCAGGGCACACTGCTGTATGGCACTTTTCCTCCAGTCTTATCAAGATCCCAGCTGGGACTGGGACTTGTAGCCATGGCAACTACAGCAGAACAGTGCAGTGCCAGACAGGTGTATGATGGTGGTAATGCAGCTGTTGACACTTCTAGCCTGTGGGGAAAGGCAGGGACAGAAGACCTTCACCTGAGAGCCCCACTCCTCCATCTGAGAGTGACCACAGGAGATGCTGAGTATTTAAGAAATAGAAGGTTAATTGAAAGTGGAACTCCATGATGCAGCATCCATGAGGTTACCATCCACGTTCAGGTAGAACTTTATGGTGATGATATTTCACTTTAGAGGTTATCCATGTTCCTATTGCAACCCCTTACCCACCCATGAGCTGTAAGGAGGCCCAATAAATGCATTTGCCTTGCCAAGTTGGACTTTAATGAAATCATGCTTTAGCCTATCATAAGTGCCCATCTGGAGTGAAGGGACATTCATATGTGTCTCCCAGGAAAATTAAACCCAACAGACACTGTTGTATTGACAAGAAATGGATAGGAAAACATATTTTAGAGAAAGTGAACAATATCAGGAAATGGGGGCTAAGAGACAGCTCAGCAGTTAAGGGAGCTTGCTGATCTTGCAGAGGACCATAGCTTTGCTCCCAGACCTACATCAAGTGGCTCACATCTGCCTGCAACTCCAGATCCAGAGGATTTGACTACACAGGCACCAGCACACAAATGTGCATACACACAGTGATACCCACATACACAGAAATAAAAGGAAAATAATAAACAAAATAAATTCATAATAAACAAGATTGTATACGTGGGTAATACATTCTAGGAAGCACATCAGTTATGTTAGAATTCAGACCTTATGGGAAGTAATGTCTACAGATAAATTTGGAAAGGTATGTTAGGACCTTCTTGAAAAAAGTCTGTTTTAGGCACAAAGGAGCCACCATGTATTATAGAACCACAGAGCCAGGTAACAAATAAAAACTCTCTTCTTTTTCTGGTCACCTTTGGAAAGACTGGGGGCAAGGAATGTGTACAAATAAAACCTTTATATTTGTTTTTAAATTTTGAAGTTAAAAAAATGTTGTCTTATGTCATTGGATTCATGATCATGAATAGTAAAATGTGTCAGAGAGGCCATGAGCTATGTTACAGGATCAGAGTGGGCCAACAGTATTTATCTTAAAAACTTCCTCTTAATATTTTTGTGCCTTTGGCTGATCTTGGGGAATTTAACCTGAAAATCCAGAGTTTTCATGGGAATGTGTGCTTATTGTATTCCAGTCAGGAAACAGGCCAGGTTGCTGGGTTCCAGGTGTTTTCAAGACCTCTCTTACTGATCAGAGAGTTCTAGTTAGTTTCATTTATTATTACACCTACCAGCCCCAAACACAACTGTTAGTTTTACTCCAACTCAAGAGAGTTGATTTGATTGAAAGTTCACAATTACATGCAGTTTTAGAAACTTCCTGGCTAGATATAGTCTTCAGTAGTACCCACTAAAGTTTACTTCAGTCTGCTTCCTTAAATACACAAGTCTCAGCCTTTCCAGTCACTTGGGCTCATAAGCCCCTGATCAAACTCTGGTGCTCCATATTTGACCATGTCCCCTGGATGGGGAGGCCTGGTGGCACTGAGAGGAAGGATAGCAGGCTACCAAGAAGAGACTTGATACCCTATGAGCATATACAGGGGGAGGAGGTCCCCCTCAGTCACAGTCATAGGGGAAGGGAGTAAGGGGAAAATAGGAGGGAGAGAGGAATGGGAGGATACAAGGGATGGGATAACAATTGAGATGTAATATGAATAAATTAATAAAATATATTTTTTAAAAAAGAACTCTGGGGTCAGAACATTAATCAAGTGGTAAGGAAGTAAAGCTACAAAGAGGTTAGAATGTCCTGAGCCGTCAGGTCTCGCCATGGGGACTGCAGGGCAGAAATGTGGCTTTGTTTCATAGACTCTTGTCCTGGAACCATAGGCTGACTCTGGGACCAAAATCTGAGATCCTGTCCTATGCCCTTTCAAGGTCTCAGTTAATTGTCCTCACCATGGATACACTGAGGGAACCCTAATGAGACCACTTGAATTCTGGGAGGCCCAGCATCCAGACATTGTCTGTCCTCTAGCGTGAGAGTCCTGATCCATACTGTGGCCCCCACTGCGGTACCGATACCAATCAGAAGAGAGGAGGAGGATGAAAAGTGTGAGTTAAAGATTTCTCCATCACCACCTTGACTAAGCCAGTCCACTGAACCAAAGGCTGGAAAAAGATTCTTGCCAAGGCAGGCAGCCAGGAAGAGTGAGGAAGAGGAAGCTAGTAGTCCAGGGCTATGTCACTGAAGCATAAGGTTAGCTCTAAACACCTCACCCAGTGTAGATGCCTTGGAGAGCTCTGGGACAGCACACAAAACTACAGCATGACTGACAGAAAAGGCATCTGCCCTCCAGGGCTTAGCAAGTTCCTTTTCACAAGAGAGAGAGGTGGGAGAGAGGGACAGGGAGGGAGGGAGAGAGAGACAGACAGACAGACAGACAGACAGAGACAGAGAGAGAGAGACAGAGACAGAGACAGAGACAGAGAGACAGAGAGACAGAGACAGAGAGAGACAGACAGACAGAGAAAGAGACAGAGAGAAACAGAGAGAAGGAGGAGGAGGAGAGAGATAATCTCCCCACACCCACCGTGTCCACTTCTACACTGAAGAATCTCAATGCACCAGGCATGGCAGTGCATACGTATAACCCCAACACTGGAGAGATAAAGGCAGGAAGATTGGGAAGAGAATGAATTTGAGGCTAGCCTGGGCTATATAGAAAGTCGCTGTCAAGGAAAACAAAATGAAGAAAGGGAAGATTAAGAAAAAAAAAGAAAGGAAAACAAAACAAAACCCCTCAGTCTCACCTGATGAAAAACTTTTTCTGCTCCCCCACAACCCATAATGCACTTGGGGCTGTTGCCATGGATAAGGATAATCTGATGTACTGTTTGACTTGGTAAGTGTTTGGGCTCACAGATCTTACCTATCAAGAAGCCTCACATGTAGCTGTCAATACTCTGCCATGCACAGCCCTTGCTCTGTCTCCACCTTCCCTGTCATCAAGGACTTTCCCCATGGTTCATGTCAATGTAGTATGATATAAAAATAAGCTAGCTTCAGAGTCAGCACATAGTCAAGGATGGCCTTGAACGTCTGACCCTGAGGTCTTGGGATTATAGGCATGCACCACTATGCCCGTGCCCAGGTTCTGAGTCTGAACCTATGCATTATATATACTAGGAAGCACTCTACCAACTAAGCTAGCATTTTCTCTGTGTGTTTGAGAGGTCTCACAACATAGCTCAGGTTTGCCTAGACCTCACTATGTGGCCCAGGCTAGACCACAATGATCATGGTAAACTCCCTTAGCCAATCCCCAGGCTCTCACACTGGGTGTGAATGAGTGTGTGTGCTTTCTCCATTCTGTAGTATCATCAAGCTGACTGCACACTTACCAAGAGCCACCTGCACTTGGTCCCCATTGGTTATGCCAGTTGTGTTTACATTTGTAATAATAATAAGACATTAAAATGTGAGAGTCAATAGAATTACTCCTATGAAACTAATTGAATGACTGAAAAATACTAAATAAAAGTAAGTTGTGAAGTAATAATCCACAACTCTAGACAAAAAGAGAGAACCAGAAAAGATTATGGGTTGGGGAAAATCACTCATAAAATTTACAAGGCTTCGCAAAAGCAGGAGGGAGGGAGGAATGGGAGGATACAAGGGATGGGATAACAATTTAGATGTAATGTGAATAAATTAATAAAATATTTTTTAAAATTTACAAGGCTTCTAGATGGCTTTATGAAAACCTTTAATTTCTCTCTTTACTTTAAATAAAATGAAGCAGAATTTGTGAACTATAGAATGTCTTTTAGGAAATAAATGAAGTAGAAATTGCACTGGCAAATCCTCACTCTATGAACAGCATTACCTTGAGTCGGCAGGTTGATGAATGAATATATATTGAGATGCTTTAAGTTAAAATAAAACGCTGATGATATGCATGTTATCATGTTTATGATCCTGCTTTGATACGTTTATCAGATGCCTGCCTCGGCTACATCAGACCGCGTGACTCCTGTGTGCTGTGCTCAGGATGTCACTGTCAGTGAAGGTTTTATAACTATATAAGACTTTCAGAAGGTATCAATTCTTTATCCACAATCAACCTTAAGGAAGACCTTTATTGCATTAAATATAACATCTGTAGCAGTAAGGATGCTAAAAATAAAGAGTGCTAGAAACTTAAAAAAAGACTTCTTACATATTTAGGAACTGACAAAAATGACAGCATTTTTAGAGTCGGAGTCAACAGCCTGGTCAATGGACCATGCCTCAGGAAGAAGCAATCACCCCTGGGAAGATGTGTTCACCTTAGCCATGCTAAAAAGAAAGGCAGAATAATTATCCCTTCCATGAGATACTATATTTGTTCTTCCCAAGATTCAGAGAGAGAGAGAGACAGACACACATACAGAGAGAGAGAGAGAGAGAGAGAGAGAGAGAGAGAGAGAGAGAGAGAGAGAGAGCACTCTTCTCGTGAGCTATACAGCTGAGTGGTCATGCATTTTGGTCAGATTTCCCATTTTTTGAGTCCTAACTCAGACAGGGATCCCAATTTCTCTGATACTGGCATTATGACTCAAAGAGTCCGTCATCAGCAGACTTGACTTCCCAAGGTTCATCTGAGAATTCAAAGTGCAGTCCTTTCATGACACAACTGAATTTTCTGAAACTCCTAGACATTGGCTTACAAGGGCAGCAGGGCCTTTCAGAAGCATGTGTCACATGTTATACGTTCATGCCTGCTCCATGCCACATCCCTTGTCCCGTCCTTGGGACTCACTCACCCTCCATTCCACTGAGACTCAGCAATAAGACTATCTTCTTACACATCGCACATTCTTTGTCACTGATGCCCTTTTGTATTTATTTTCATTTAGTAATAATGAAGCACAACACATGTCAGAAAAGCAAAGAACAATTCATAGAAGTCAGTTGGTGATTAAACTCATGTCGTTGGGATTCACAGCAAGTACCTTTACCCAAAGAGCAATCCCACTGGTCCCCAAGAACCTCTTCTTACAGGACACAAGAGATGCTAGGTGCTCACCCACGGCCTTCATTTTAACCTTTCTCTTTAGAGGCACTATCTTTAGACATAGCGATGTTCTTTCACAGCAGACAGCAGGACTTTGTCACGTAAATTATTGGAAGCTGATCAGACCAATAGCACATAAGATGCCACTGTTGCTATTACCACTGTGCATGCACTATTCTTGCCTATGAATTTGGTTCTTATTTTGTTGGAGACATTTTAATGACAATCTGACTTTACTTGCAAGGAGAGAGAGGAGAAAGATGGAGGAAGGGAGGGATGGAGGGAAGGAAGAGGGAGAAAGAGAAAAAAGGAGGAAGGGAAAGAGGTGAGAGATGAGGGGGAAGGGAGGAAGGGAAGGAGGAAGGAGGGAGAGCAGGAAAGAGAATATGGATTTGGATGCTATAGGCCAACAAAATGGCCCCGGGTAACGGCACCTGCTGCCAAACCTGACAGCACAAGTTCGACCCCCAGGCCCACATGCTAAGAGCCAACTGACTCCTGAAGTCATCCAATGACCTGTACCTATACACAATGGCATGTATGTGCCTCAGCCACCCCACAACATTCATATACCACATAAATGATTAAAAAATACTAAACATTTAGTTGGGGTGCTGGGAATTTCAACTTGGGCCTCATGTCTGCACATGAAGCATGCTTAGCTTCCAAGGTATACAACACCACCCCATCCCCACCACCACTCTCACCACCATCCACCCCCCACCCACCACCTACCACCCACCGCCCTCACCACCCACCACCCACCACCTACCACCCACCACCCTCACCACCCACCACCCCCCACCACCCCCCACCCCCCACCATCCCACCCACCACCCCCACCTCCCACCACCCACACCTGACTCTGGTTTTGCTTTCACATTGTTGAAGCTGGGCCAGCGGTTTTTGCTAACATGTCCCCAGTCTAAAATAGTAAGAACACGGTGAACTAATAAGCTAGCATATGTCTTGTTCAGTGCTCAGTGCAGCCAGTAACCCCTAAACTGAGAGGAAGTGTGCCTGACTGTCCACTGGTTGGCTGACTGTATTGTTTCCAAGTGATTAGAACAGAACTCTGACACTTCATTACATAACAGTTAGTATCACAATATTCCTTAAACACCAAAAACAGACCAAAGGTTAACAAATCACTGTGAACTGATACATCTAACATAGGGGTATTTAAGCTGTTTCCTAAAGGTATTGCTTCAACAGTTCTATCCATCCATGTCCACTGGGCAAACGGAAAGGGTGTTTGCTTTAATCCACACAACCTAAGCAACTGTGCAGTCTTCTAAAGAGGGATAATCATTAAAACTTAAATCAATAAAGCCTGGGTCTCTTGCCATGAGCCTCTCAGAAAGCAGTTCCCTCGTCTGATTCGCTGGACACAGCCACCTTGATTTTCAGGATGATACTCACTTTCACAGAAGACAGAGGAACGGGCCTCCAACTTCAGACTGAAATAGCTCGGCCCCCGCCCTTGGTTCCAACAGAGCAGTTGCTTCGAGGAGAGGAAGCCACTTGATCCCGTCTCCTGGCTTTGTGGCCTCCAGATGTGACTAAGAGCATGTGTCACTGGGGTCATACACTCCCCACTTTCCTCCTGACGGTGGCCAAATACCCTCCCAACCAGCACAGCACAAGAGGAGGACTGCATCTCAGCTTAGAGTTCGAGGACCAGTCCGCCAAGGCAGAGAAGGCTCTTACAACAACTCACCTTTGTGGCTGTGGGAACACGGAACTGCCTTCTCACATCAGGGCAAGGCAGGGAACAGAGAGAGGGGGGAGGAGGGGCTAGGGTGCCAGTCCCAAGGCTCTCCATGCCACAGCCTACTTACTCCACCTCCTAAAATGCTCACAGCCTACCAAAGCAGTTCAGTCTGGAGAGTACTAAGAAATAACCGGTTAATTATCCGTATAACAATAATGATTGAAATAGTCAGGTGTGGTGCCCAGAGCCACCATCCCAGGACTCAGGAAGCTGAGGTGATATCAGGAGTTCAAGGTCAAGCTGAGGTGATGATATCAGGAGGTCAAGTTCAAGGTCAGTCTTTTTCCAGAAGCAACTTTGAGACGAGCTGGAGCTATCTTCAAAACACTGTATGTACTTGCTCTATGTGGGGATTGGGGGTGGGTGGGCAGTTCTTCTTCTAGGCCATACCTACTGCTTTCTCTGCAGTGCACTAAACAAGCTTGTTTCAGACATAGAGGGGCTAGAGAGCTGGCTTTGTGGTTGAACCCTAGTTCAGTACCTAGAACCTACATCAGGTGGTTCACAACCACTTGTAAATCCAGCTCCAGAAATCTCAACACCCTCTTGCAAGTCTCTGAGGCCACCTGCACTCACACATGTTCTCTCTCTCTCTCTCTCTCTCTCTCTCTCTCTCTCTCTCTCTCTCTCTCTCTCTCTCTCTCTCTCTCTCTCTCTCTCATATATATATATATATTTAAGAGAAATAAAAAATAAAAATAAAAATATAATACATAGGGAGACATGATAGCAACAATAACAATGTCTCCTCTCAACCGTAGACCATGAATTCAAATGACAATAGCTTGCCATCCACCAAGAGAGAGAGCCTGCTTTGATTTTTAATGAAACATTTCAAAGCATATTCTCAGAATGTAATTAAAAACAGCAAACAAAAAGATAACAATTGCATGAAATACTTCTAAACTACTTTCAAAAACTGCGACTGAAATTGCCACCAGATTGATGAAGTGACTAATAGGATTAAAATGTGGATTTCCAATAAAGCATGCCTGTCCCTGAAGCCCTCTCCCCCTCACAGACCTAGAAGCTTCAGGAACACAGAGGATGTATGTGCACCTCAGTGAGAAGACTGTCTGGAGATGAGTTCTTATCCTAAAATCATCTCTCAGTTTGGCATATTCATAGCATCTAGTCCCTCAAGCTGAAATTGCCATCCTTGCATCATTCTGCGTCTCAGCATTAACACAGAGTGAAAGAGAAAACACACCACAAAACCCACCGTGGCCCAACCATCAGAACTGACCGAGTCCCAGAGCAGTGTCTCACGCCTGTAATCCCCAGCACTTGGGAGGCAGAGGCAGGTGGAGAATCTAATAGAAAGGGCTCACAGTAGGAAAGAAACATGAAGGCACTGAAACCAACTCAAAATGACTCAGATAGTGGAGTTAGTAAACAAAACTGTTGAAATAGTCACAACCTCATCACGTCATGTCCAGAATTAGAAGACAGGTTTACTAAAGAGAGACAGCCAAATCAGGATGGACAGATAGATGGATGGATGAATACAGAATTGATGAGAGAGAGAGAAATAGATGATAGATAGATAGATAGATAGATAGATAGATAGATAGATAGATAGATAGATGATAGATAATGGATAGATAGATGATAGATAGATAAATAGATGATAGATAGGTAGGTAGGATAGACAGATAGATAGATAGATAGATAGATAGATAGATAGATAGATAGATAGACAGATAGATAGTTTATTTTTAGAATTTTCACAAGAAAATGACCAAATATAGAAAAGATAAATTGTCTGAGATAAACTGACATTAGGAAACATGACCCTGGACATCAAAAATGCAAACAGAATTTTTTTATGTTTTGGGGGATTTTATTTTTTCCTTTTATTAAAAATAGATTCTGTTCTCATATACCCTGATTAGTTCTCCCTCCCTCTGCTCTTCCCAGTTCTTCCCTCCCTCCCCTCCAGATCCACTCCCTTTCTGTCTCTCGTTAGAAAAGGACAGGCTTCTGGGAGGTAAGACCCAAGCAAGACAAAATAAAATGACATGAGATAAAGTAAAAGCCATCACATCGAAGCTGGACATGGCAAACCAACAGAACGGCATAAGCTTCTCTGGGGAAAGACCTGCAAAGGGGCTCCCTGGTGTAAGAAGAGCCGGGCCACTCTCAGTTCACAGAGGGGCTCCCTGGTGTGTAAGTTGGGGCCACTCTCTGCTCACAGGCTGTGATAAGCACAGGGCAGAGAAGGTGTCTAGGGTCCGCATAGGCAATTGGAGGACTAGTGGATAGAAATGTCAGCTAAACGTGAAGCTCTCCCGGTCAGCATCACTGGGGTGGGCGGTAGTGCAAGGAGGGAGAGTGCTACTTTGTCCTTCTCATCAACCTGGAGGAAATAAAGAGGGTGGGGAACAGGGTGGGAGGATGGAAATACCACATTGAAAATCTTGACCCTACAAAAATATCTCTCAAAAAAAAAAGGCAAAATAACAGACTTTTCGGGCAGTAGAAAAGTTAGAGCCCATGAGCTGCAGCCCTGTACAGCAAGAAGCAAAAACATTGTATTACCATAGAGTGTAGACAGTAATGTTAGTGACAAGTTAAAGACGTAGTCATAACCCTCAGTGGAATAACACAACAAAGAGAGGTAATGAGTGAATGGAGAAAACAAAATGCTACAATAAGAATAATTCAAAAGATACCGGAAAATGTTTTTAAGATTCAAGGCCTGCTCCAGTCGAGGGAATTTCATATTTGTTCCTGTAATCGTGATCAAAAGCCCATGGCTGGGGGAGTTATAGGCGCTAGGGCAGAGCCTGCTATTGTTATTTTCTTCAATGTTCACATTGTTAAATTGCCTTCTTAACATTTATGTTTATGCCCAGACAAATCTACTCTCAGAAGCTTCCTCGGCAGTGGGCAGCAGTCCATACAACGAAGCACTGAGTGCTGAAAGTAAGGGACTGGCTGCTCAGTCCCAACGGGACAACATTAACACACACAAACACACACACACACACACACGCATGCACGCATGCACACCAAGGCTCAGAGGACATCACAGACAAGGAAACAAAGGGAATATAAGAGATGGAAGGAAGATGGGAGAAGGGCTGAGAAGTGCTGTCTTCCAGACAGGAAGTGGCTACCTCACCCCTGAGCTATCGGCAACTACACAAAAACAAGCCAGCCAATTTTTCAGCCCAAATGGGGGGGAAAAGACTCATCCAGGCATCGCCCCTTACTGATAAAGACCAGAGATTGGCAGCTTCTGGAGAAGGAAGGATTATTCTTTTTTGAGGGTGTTCCCACTAGCAGGATTCCCAGGGTCCAGTGGCTGCACCCACACACACACCACTCCACATATGGACAGCACTAACTCGACTTAGTGGTTTATCAAAAAAGAAAAAAGAAAAGAGTATCAAATTGGGAAGAGACCTGTTGGGAAGATGTGAGAGTAGGGGTAACTGAAGGAGGGAAGTAGGGATGGATGTGATCAGATTTCACTGTGAGCATGTATAAAATTATCACAAAGAGAGAGACTAAAGAAATGAAAGATAAATATTCTTTAAAATTTTAAGTCATATATTTAAACTCAATATTTCAGAATTGTCCACTAAATGTAAGTGATTTAAAAACCTAATTAAAAGCAGAGTTTATTAGATTAAATTTATAAAGCAAGATATTATTAAATCCTTTTTTTTTTTTTTTTTACTTTTAAAGAAGCTTTAAATAAAAGAAAGTAAAAATAAAATACCAAGCAGAGATCTGGAGGTTCTATATTAATACTGGATGAAGTACACTTTTGAACAAATAATATTACTACTAAATATAGAAATATGTATTTCATAACGACAAGGTGCTTAGCTCTTAGTCAGACATAATGATGCTAAGGCAGGACAGGAAGTCAGCACAAATCTTGGGAACATGAGAAGAGAGAGGCATCCCACAGCCAGCAACCAGGTTGAAGCCCCTCTCCCCAGAGAAGCAAGTGTCCCAGCACAATTCACAGCTGATTGAGGCCTTTATCCCTTCCCAGCGATGACCTGAAAAGTGCTGCAAATCCCACTGTAAATCCTACTCACAGGGAAGGGCAGGTCCTGAGCCCCTTGTACAACACCAGTGGCCCCTGCGTTTCTGTAACTCTACCCAAGGCATCGCCAGAGCCAGTCTACGCTCTCACTCACCACCAGAAGGGGTGAGGAAAGGACTGTTCAGCAACCCTCTGTGACGTAAACCGAGAGACGCCACCACGGTGTGAATAGGAGGACGAGCACTTGGGCCTCTTTTCCTTCCTGAGACTTCCTTGCAGAAGCCAACACCCCTACTCTTTGGCATGTCTTATTTCTCCTGCAACATATCTTAATAAGATTAGCTCTCTTTCACCCTACAGTATCACCCTAAAACTCTTTTCTCTGTCAAATACACAAATTCTGGTTTGACCTGAGTCAAGTTCCCTAAAACTCCATGTGAACTCCTCCTAAGGATGACAGCGGGGTGCCGTGCCTCTGTCCTCTCATTGCTGACATTAAGTACGTATTTACATGACAGGACTGTAAACTGAGTAAGTCAAAAACTGAGAAATTGTAAAAATAAAAAGTGAAATCCACAAATATAGTCAAAAATGTCAACAACTTTTTTTTTTATCAGCAATTGGCGTAAAATCAGCAACATGCAGACCACTTGAACAACCTTGTCAGTCAGCCTGACATGACTGAAGTTTATAGAACACTCTCCTGAGTGACAGCATGATATCCATCCCCTTAAAATTCTTGCTCACATATTTGATCTCAGATGACAAGGGCAGGAGGTAAGGGGGAAAAAACACAAAAACATTTAGTTAATATATGCACACATAAACATTACCCCTCCTTTCTCCAGCTGATCGGGTGCTTGTAGCTAGCATTTCTGTTTCCCTTCTTCCTTCACCCATATGCTGTTCCCTTTAGCCTTAGCAAGCAACCTGGGGTACCTCAAGGGTCTATAGCTTTGTCTTCCCCTGATCTGGTCCTAGAATATGGAAAGAAACTCAAGGGAGCTCCCTCCAGTTGCCTTCCACACACGCTCCTCCTACCACTGCTGGGAGCAGTGCTGTGCTGCACAGCCTCGCCAGTGCCGTGACTCCTTCTTTACTAATTGACTGCTTCGATGGCAGTTCCCAATTTCAGCTGGATGGAAGCATCCCCCCCCCCCCTTAGGAACCAAGCGCTGTAAACTAACAGATCAGAGAGAAACACAAAAGGGCATCCGTAGTTTGCCATGGGTGTAGTAAAGCGAGCTAAGTGTAAAGGAGTTAAAGTGAGCACGTCCAGCTTGGCTACATCTGCAATCATGTCAGAGATGAGCCTCCGAGTGTGTCCAACAGGGACTGTTTTCCTTAGAGACTCATTTGAATTGTGGGCAGGGCCAGTTTTTGGTCCAGGGAAGGAGCGCATGGGCCAAACATTACCAGGCATTCACAGCTGTTTTTTCTTTTTATTTTTTTTATATTTTTTAATTAATTTATTCA
Source organism: Acomys russatus (assembly GCF_903995435.1). Taxonomy (NCBI): domain Eukaryota; kingdom Metazoa; phylum Chordata; class Mammalia; order Rodentia; family Muridae; genus Acomys; species Acomys russatus. The sequence goes on along the minus strand of NC_067149.1, from coordinate 65,703,124 downwards.
GATTACAACTCAACTGTTATCCCATCACTTATATCCTCCCAGCCCTCCCTCCCTCCCGCTTTCACCCTATTCCCCTGCCCTAGGTCTATGACCGAAGGGGTCTCCTCCCCCACTATATGGTCATAGGCTCTCAAGTCTCATCTTGATAGCCTGCTTATTCTTTCTTTAAGTGCCATCAGGCCTCCCCACCAAGGGGAGGTGGTCAAATATGGGGCACCAGAGCTCAGTCTAAGTCAGTCTGTGCTCCCCACATAACTGTGGAGAATGTCCTGTCCGTTGGCTAGATCAGAGTGGGGGTTCGATGTTTACTGCTTATATTGTCCTAGAAACCTGCAAGAAGAACATCATAGCTGTTTCTTGACTATGGATGCAACGTGACCGCACATGTCAAGTTCCTGCCACCTTGATGATGGCCCTGCCTCCTGTCTGCCCTCTGCTTCCTGGCCCACCAAAATGTGAGGAGGCGAGGAGGCCCAGGTGTACACCCCTTCCATTGTGAAGGTATCTACCACCATTCCTTCCTCCATGATGGACGAGAGCTATTTACACTGTGAACAAAGTAAGCCTTCTTCTCAGAAGCTGTTTCTTGTCAGATATTTGCTCACACTAATAAGAAAAGTAACTAGTACAGTTCATTTACAGCATGATTCACAAAATAATTATAAAGAAATTGGTATGAGCTGGGTCTTTATTTGACAAAACCCCTCCATTTTGTGTACCAAGTTCCTCCCTGGCTGGACCTTCTGGCATGACAGTAGTGAGTTTCTCACAGGCACAGGTATCCATTGGCTTGATTGGTTCATGTGCCATGCACTGCACAAGTAGCACATCCCCTGCCTCATCTACCCCATTCTAATAAGTTCCTAGTCAGGAGGAGGCACAATCCCAGCCACCATTGCCTCAGAGACTAAGTGACACATCTCCCTCTATTCTCCCTTACTCATGCCAGTTCCAACCCACCTCTACCAACTTTCCTTGAAGTACTAGCATGTACTTTTTACATGGTGTATGTAATGGTGCTCTAATGGTGTATGTGGTCTTTGTTCTATTTTATATACTTCAATTTCATAACAGCATAAGCAATACAATAAATCACAATGCATAACACCCAATCCCATTGTCAACTTAGCTAGAGATTAAAGGTAGCCAACCCTTTGTTTCTTACCTTAAATAAGGCAAAAGGCAAGCCCAGGATGGTGGCACACAGAGTTCAAGGCCAGCCTGGTCTACAAAGTGAGTCCATGACAGCTAAGGCTAGACAGAGAAACCCTGTCTCGAAAAACAAACAAACCAACAAACAAAGACGAAGGGCATGAAGCTGTAGTATCTGCTTGCAAGGCCAAAGTATCTGCTTCTTCCCTGCCATGCTCTGCTTTTCCAGGGTTCTAGACAAGTTAGAGCATTGTGTACCAAACAGCAGAATGACCTGAACCATGTCTCACTCACTCACGGCACCCAGCATGCTCAGGGAGGCAGTCACATATGTTTAGTGTTGTTTTTCCCTTAGGGTATTCTAGTGGAAATCTGTGGATGGACACACACACACACACACACACTTGTGTATAAATTGTATGTACTTGGTACATACATGTTGACATATGTAACATGTAAACATATCATATGTGTAATATATAGTCATATACAAGGCACCTTGAGTGTATGTGTATACACACATCATGTGTATCTTATAGAAATCCCAGAAGTTCAAAATTATTCAGTACACTATTTCTCTGCAAACATTTCTCTGTGAAAAGCAGCCATTGTCATTTAAGTTGAGAAATTCCTCCTTTGACAAGATGTAAGGAGTGCATTTTTGTTTGAGATTTAGCTATTGATGGGATGGTATCTCTTTTTCAAATGACAATTGTGTGAGGTGAGAAGAGGAACTCAATTTTGTGCTTGTAAGAGAGGTTGCATCTAGGGAAGGATCGGGTTAGGCAAAGGGGTTATTTTTCAAAGACCTAAATACAAAAAAAAAAAAAAAAAAAATTTAGCCTATGCAAGTATGAACATGTGTTTCTCAAGGCCGAGATATATTCATATGGCTTTCTCCAGAAATAATTAAACATAGAAAAACAAGTAGGTATTATTCATCACTGCTGTCCCTAGTTACCTAGCAATTAAAGCTATTGATTGATTTATACACTCTGTGGAAAAGGCAATCATTAGCTTTCAAACACAGCTAGCAACACGGACACTCAATCATGGTGGTGTGGCTTCTGCAGCACAATTATTTCTGAATAAACACAGCCCCTTTGATCCATCCCTTTAATGCAGGCAGAAGTTCCTGTCTTTGAAAAGAAAGGGGCTTCCTTGATTTACAGGTATGAAAATGACACAGTAAGATCTGAAATAACACTGCCCTATCTGAACCACATCCACATCCTTCTAGTGTCTGTTCTAATGAGGACAGAGAATAATACAGGTGGCTGATGGTCACTGAGCCATGCTAAGGGCCAGGCTCTGTGGAAAGTCCATTTCATACATTAATTGCATTAGTTACTTTTCTTGCTGTGGTAAAGTTCCTGACAAAAGCAGCATAGGGAGAGGTTTATTTTGGCTCACAGTTCGAAGACAACAGTCCATCCCAGCAGAAAATCACAGCAGCAAGAGCCTATGGCTGCCAGCCACAGTGCATGCACAAGTTGGGAAAGGGAAGAGGTTAAGTTTGACCTTGCCTTCTCCTTCCTATGCAGTCCAAGGACCCAGGCCGTGAAATGTCCCGCCCACATGTAAGGTAGGTCTGTCTTCCTACCTCAGCTCACCTGCTCTAGAAACTCCTTCACAGAATGCCCTGAGGCTTGTCTCCATGGTGAGTCCAGATCCTGTTGGCAGTCAGTATCAGCCAGCATGATTACCTATTGCTTCCACATTACCACGAGTCAGGTGCCAACAGCCAGATGGTAGTACGGTGTGACATAAAACAAGTTTTAGATGGGTTCGTAAGACACTGATTGAACGTCCATGCATCAAGTACAGAGCTGAATTTGCCTGACACAGGAAGATGAACAGCGTGATTATGAGTGATCTCTGGATTTCTCTAAGACTTCCCTTTCACAGTGCAGGCACGTGCCCCGTCTTCTGTAGAGCTTACTCACCCGCTCACTGTTTAATAAAGTGATTCACATTAGCAAGACCTATTTAGATATTTTTATCACACATAAACCTCACTTTGTATAGAAGACTCGTGCGTGTCATAGAACAATTCTCCATCTAATGTCACACTTGAAATGGGAATATGGGGATTGCTTAACACGACAATTCCTAACCCATCCCTTAATGTTAAACTTAAATAGCAAGCTGGGCGTGATGGCACATGCCTTTAATCCTAGCACTCAGGAAGGGAGAGGCAGGCAGATTGCTGTGAGTTCGAGGCCAGCCTGGTCTACAAAATGAGTCCAGGACAGCCAAGGCTACACAGAGAGACCATGTCTCTTTAAAAGAAAAAAAAAACATAAAGAGCAATTTTAATCTCAATATTCTGCAATCAGACATCTTTTGCAATGAATCTTAATATGCTTGTTTTATATAGATGTAACATTATATGTATGTATGTACATATGCACGTATGTATGTATTTCTGCTTCTTAAGATGTAAACTGCAGGCTCAAGAATCCTGAGACACATGTGTTCAGTGCAGACAGTTCTGGCGCACTTGGTGACTTACTTGAACATCCTCGTTAAGCATTCCCAACCTCCCCCATCACCTAATCAGATATTCCTCCTTTTCAGTGTCTTCCCATATTAACCCTACTTCCTGACAGTTTGCCAGATTCTCACAGACTTCCAGAATTGACAAAACACACTGTGAGAAACTGTCTTAACAATGTGCAAAGTTTTTCATGTATTTTATTGAAATATGTGCATATTACTTACACTACTGCTTAATAAGACATAAAACTGGAAAGTGTTCAAATGTTAATGCCCAGGCTGCTGTCATCGTCTTCACTCCTGTGGACTTAAATTACTTTTGTTAAAGAGAAAAGAAAAAGAGAAATAAGTTCATAAGTAAGTACCCTTTCTACAGACACACAAAAGGCAACATGAGCTTCTCAAGTAAACCAAACTACGAATTCCATCGTTCCATTAGCTGAGCCTGCTCAAAACTTTTTGCTCTCTTTGCTGGCCAGTAACAATACATAGGTAGTCCCACCATGCCAGAGGGAAAAAATATAGCTCTGATGCACACAGGCTAGAGGGTTCAAGGTAGATGAAATCAGAGGGCTTGGGTGCCCTCTGCCTTTATTTTATAGATGTAAAAACTGAGACACCATGTTCCAAGGGCTGCCACTGGAAGAATCAAGGAAAGAGAGCATCCTGACCTTGCCCAGTTCTTCCATGAACATGATCTTGCTTAGACTGAAGCCAGCGTTTGGCCATTGCTTTCACTTTGACTAAACTATGCACATCGTCTCCACTCAGAAACCCAATGGAGCCTAGATGGGGCTGGTAGTGTAGTTTGTCTTTCTGTTGCTGTGATAAATGCCCAGACAAGAAGCACCCTGAGGAGGGAAAGGTTTGTGTTGGCTTACAGCTCACAGGTTCCCTCACTGAGGAAAGCCAAGACAGGGACCCAAGGCAGAAATCTGACAGTAAGGTGCATGCTGACATGTAATGGCCGCAAATAAAACACAGTTGTGTGAGTTTCAACATCCCAAAGAAAAGAAGGATTTTTGTAAATCTCAGCTGACTATGACTATTTTGGAGCCACATTATAGCTCAGTGGTAGACCACATGTTTAACCAACGCAAGACTTGAGATTTCAGTCTTGAGATACAACAACAAAAAATAGCAATTTTGCTCTGTAGACTTAACTAGTAAATTTTGGAGGTGTCTTCAGCAAGTAGTCTACTAATTACTTTCAATAAAAATGAATTCTAAAAACTTATTCAATCCCTTCAAACTTGAGCCAAATTACACTGGTGCTTCCAACATTGTCTGCTTCACTCAATATAGTTTTTAAAATATGAGTTATTTTCTCATTCTATTCTCTACAACTTCTTAAAATTAGAAACTTGCTTTCTTAATTCTCTTATTCTTAAAAAAACATATTCACCACCATCACCACCTGCCTTCCATGTCCACCTGGGGCGCATCCAGCAGAGGTGAGAGGCATGCTGTCCCCTGAGCTCCATCATCTGGCCTATGGTTCTGCTGCCTACCCAAGGAGGCCAGCTGGGTCCCCGGGAACATCTAGGTTAGACCCTTCTCCACCAATCCCCTGCCTGCCATATATGCCTGGGGCACAGACAATAGAAATGAGCAGCATGCTGTTCCCTGAACTCCACTGTCAGGCCCATGGCTATGCCAGCCTTCTCAACACCTGCCACACTAAGAACATCCAGACAAAACCAGGGTCAACCAGATTGCTAAAGGCCAAAATAAAAACGCAATCAACAAAATCCAGGGAAATATGACACAACAGAGCCTAGCTATCCTACTACTACGGTAAGGCCTGGATATCCTAACACAACCAAAGCACAACAAGATGATCTTCAATCCACTCTTATAAAGATGATTGAGGCTTTAAAGAGTAAATGGAAAAATCCTTTAAAGAAATACAGGGAAATGTAATCAAACAGGTGAAGGAAGTGAATAAATATGTCCAAGACATGAAAATAGAAGCAACAAAACACACACACACACACACACACACACACACACACACACACACACACACACACTGAGGGAATCCTGGAGATGAAAATCTAGATATGATACAGATACAAGCATCACCAACAGAGTGCAAGAGATGGAAGAGAGAATCTTAGGTGCAGAAGATACAACTGAAGAAATTGATACATAAGTCAAAGAAAATGTTGATTCAAAAAGTTAGTGACATAAAAACAAGAAATCTGAGACACTATGAAAAGACCAACCCTAAGAATTATAGGAATAAAAGAAAGAGAAGACTATCAGATCCAAGGCCCAGAAAATATTTCTAACAAAATTATAAAAGAAAATTTCCCCAACCTAAAGAAATAGATTCCTATAAACATACAAGAACCTTACATAACACCAAATAGATTGGATCAAAAAAGAAAATCCTCCTGCCACATGATAATCAAAACATTAAATAAACAAAAGAAAGAACGAGTATTAAACACAGCAAGAGAAAAAGGCTAAGTAACATATAAAGGCAGACCTATCAGAATTGCACCAGACTTCTCAGAGACTGTAAAAGCCAGAACGTCCTGGGCAGATGTCTTGAGACTCTAAGAGACCACAGATGTGAGCCCAGAACACTATAACCAGCAAAACTTTTAATTACCATAGATTGAGAAAACAAAATATTATATGACATAACCAAATATAAACAATACCTATGCATAAATCATGCCCTACAGAAGACACTAGAAGGAAAACGCCAACCCAGGGAGGTTAACTACACAGAAGACAACACGGGAAATAAATAGCTCCACGCCAACAAAAACAAAAGAAGGGAAACACACGGACACACACACACACACACACACACACACACACACACACAACCATCATCAACATCAAAATAACAGGAATTAACAATCATTGGTAATTAAATCTCTTAATATCAATGGACTGCCTGGATGTCTGCACATAGAAGAATGCAAATAGATCTATATTTATCCCTCTGCACAAAACTCAAGTCCAAGTGGATCAAAGACCTCAACATAAAAATGAGTGTGCTAAATCTAATAGAAGAGAAAGTGGGGAAGAGCCTTGAGCTCATTGGCACAGGAGACAACTTCCTGAACAGAACACCAACAGCTCAGGCTCTGAGGTCAACAATTAATAAATGGGACTCATGAAATGAAAAGCTTCTCTGAGGCAAAGGACACTGTCAATAGGGCAAAATGGCAGCCTACAGAATGGGGAAAGATCTTCACCAACCCTACATGTGGCAGAGAGCTAATATCCAAAATATATAATGAATTCAAGGTATTAGGCTCCAGTAAACCAAATAATGCAATTAAAACTTGAATTCTCAACAGAAGACTTTTTATGGCCAACAAGCACTTAAAGAAATATTAAACATCAGGGAAATGCAAATCAAAACGACTCTGAGATTCCATCTTTTTACACCCATCAGAATGGCTAAAATCAAAAACTCAAGTGACAGCACATGCTGTCTAGGATGTGGAGGAAGGGGAGCACTCCTCCATTGTGGGTGCAAGCTTGTACAACCACTTCAGAAATCAATTTGTCACTTTCTCAGAAAGTTGGAAGTAGATTTACCTCAAGACCCAGCTATGTCACTCCTAGGGTATAAACAAAGGATGCTCCACTGTACCACAAGGTCACTTGCTCAACTATGTTCATAGCAGCTTTATTAGTAATAGCCAGTATCTGGAAACAACCTAGATGTCCCTCAACCAAAGAATGGATAAAGAAAATGTGGTACATTTACCAATGGAATACTGCTCAGTTATTAAAAACAAAAAATTCATAAAATTTGCAGGCAAATGGAAACATTATCCTAAGTGAGGTAACCCAGACCCAGAAAGTCATGCATGGTATGTACTTATAGGTGGATATTAGCTGTAAAATACAGAATAACCATGCTACAATCCAGCGACTCAAAAACCTAAGTAACAAGGAGGGTGTAAAAGAGAAAGTTTGTCTCACTCAGAAGGGAGGGAGGGAACTGGGTGGGAAAGGGGGTGGGGAGGGGAACATATAGGATCGAAAGGGGGTAAGACAAAGAGAGAAAGACCTGGGAGAAAGAACAGAAATCGGTTAGTGGGGACATCTCTGAGACTAGCAGA